>NW_027069519.1:227149-266784 GCF_002906115.3 Quercus suber
TTCGTTGAGAAAATACTCCCAATTTTACTGATTTGTTCTTCGAATTGTCACAGGGATGGTAGTTTACCCGTTTCATTTATCAAAAAGTATCTTGCGCAAAAACTGCATCTTGCTAGTGAGGCTGAGGTAACTTTATCTTTGCCTAGTTTTTTCTGTCCTTGGGTTATATATATGATTTAACACTGAGCTGTTTCTCTATGTGGCCACCATATGAAACATGGAATTGTGGATGGGGATTTGTTTGCTAAAAGGAAAATTTTCTTACAGGTGGAGATCTTGCTGCGGGGTCAGCCTGTGATTTCTACACTGCAACTTCACAACTTGGTAGATATATGGTTGCAGACAGCACCATCATCAGAAGGAATAAATACATCTGTGGGCAGCTCTGCGAAGAATTTTGTGATGGTTCTGTCTTATTGTCGAAAGGCCCAGCTAAAATGAACATGTTTCAATGATGCTTTGAGTCAGCTGTATCCTAACAATTATCTCAGCCTACGCAATCTGAGGCAGCACAAATCTTCCCAGCATGCTTTTGCATGGAAAATCTTAATATCCCTTCTGTTTTATTGCGTTCAGGCATGCATATACATGCTGTGTGGATATATATGCGCTTTCACTATAGGAGTTTTTCTTGCTTTATAAAACTTGCTCATACTTAAATGAAGTAATATAAGATGTGATGCTAGTTTATATTATGGATGAAGGACAATCACAACTCTTAAGCAATGCACAATTCTTTTTTTTTTTTTTTTCAGGCAAGTCTTATTTGGTAGGAAATGTGTCCAGGATCAAATAGTATTGAAGGAACAATTGATAAGGATAGCATAGATATAGCGCCCTAGCCATTAGACCAAGAACCATATAATCCTCCGATATGGACAAAAAAATGAATAATATATACACATTTTTCAATCTCTTTCAATTCTTGGGATTTTCAACTTTGTATGGATAAGTCACTTTGTTTCTTTCTCTCCTCTTATCTTTAGGGCAGAATATTTTAGATAAAATTGTGTAATTGAATCTCGACTTTTGACATTTATTTCAAAATTGTCATTATAATTCAAATTGTTTCACTTTGACTTCTATACTTAAAAAATTGTTCCAAAAAAATTGTATTGCCATTTGATGGATAGAAAAATACAAACGTGATAAATGAAATTCATGCTATATGCTCCATAACATTAACATGTTATTGGTAATTGGTTTCATGAATTTATTTGTTATGTTTTTATTTTCCATCTATTAAAAAGACATTTTAAAATCAAATTATAGTTAAGGTTAGAGGACAACTAAATTGAAAGCTAACCTATAGCCATTGCATGTTGTCAAGTATATATTTTAGTATCAATGTATTTATACGTTGCTGAACATAGCGATAGCATACAGCACCAACGCAGCAACAGTGAGATTGTTATGATTGATTCCTGGTCATTTTCAAATGAGAACCAGAACATTTGGCGTAGGATTTATGATTTTAGGCCAGTAGCATTCATTCAAAAATTATTAGTGGTACTACATTTTCGAGTATATGCATACCATATCCCTTTTTTTTTTTTTTTTGTACACTGAAAACTGAATAGTAATTCTCTTCATGCTAAAAATGGACTAGCCTGACTAGACAATTTCCCAAGCTGTTTATCCATGATCATTTAACAGCAACACAACTTAAGGCTCCTCTCTTTTCGCAAAATAAATAAACAAAAACGCTTAAGCCTCCTCCCAGACCACTACTAGTTATTTTTTTATTTCATGTAATATATGAATGCTCTCTACAAAATATGAATAAAGAGTAGAGCAATGACATTAAAAAAAAAAGGTATTCAGCGCTGAACACTGCAGGGTCGGGGGAGCCGTACTCAGCAATCTTGCAAATCCTTAGGCGTTCCCAATTACATTCAAATACATACATAGTTACAATAAAACACAAGTAGTATTATCTTTTTCAAAGACAATGACATTCAATGCAACGCTAACAGCCTTGTAACTTAACTAGTTGGCACTTCCTTGGAAAGACATCCAAAGTTCAAATCCACCATCTCTCGTTATAACTATTGAATTATCAAAACAATTCACACTTACAATTGTACCTAAGTTAAACCCTTCATTATATTTGAATTCTAGCCTTTCTAGGTGCAAAATTTTCTTGCATAGTTTAAAATCCTTCAATGAAATGATTGCAAGAATTGCAGTCTATCACTACAGGGATCCTTTCCGGCAATAACTCTTGGGAGTCATTTGAGACTTTCATTACCCTTGCTTCTTCCACAATTACCATAATAAAACACCATCGAGATACATGTTCCTCACCCCTAAGGCCATTGCATTTAGTATTTTAGTTAGTTAAGCAATTTATTTACATGTTAATGAGTATTCTTGACTCTTGAGAAGCCAAGACAAATCTGAACAACAAAGACCAAGTCAAGTACCATTGAGTATGGACCAAGAAAGGCTCTCTCATTGATATTTTTTCCCCCACCCCCTTCAAAAAAATAAAACTCAGGTAAGGATAAAAGGCAACCTAAAAAATTAAGATCAACCCTCCCTTTATCTAGAAAGTTACTGTGAATGTAATTTGAACACACACACACACACACACACACACGTATTAACAAGATAGAGCTGAAAGCTAAAGCCGGTTATTAGCAACCAACATTCTACCTTCCAAACTTTTCATCACATGTAAATCTATTCTTTATAAGCAAGGGCACGCATCCATGAGTCACAGATATGAATAATTTCGGACTTTGGAGTGCTTAAAACTTGATTAAGTCTATTGCATTTATGATACCTCATAAGGTTTGTCTATTTCCATCATCTAGGAAGATGAATGGATATCATAGAAGGCTTACAAATCCATTTTATTCAGGGCCTCCACTATGGGAAATAAAATGTCTTTTTAAATTTTAAACAAAACATTCTATGCATTTAAAATGCAAAGTAAACGTATGACAAGACTTCAATCAAAATGAAATTACTAAAAGCCAAATAAAATTAACCAAGTAAAACACTTAAAATTATCACAATCACTGAGCAAACATATATCACATAATTTCACAAGAACGGCGGATGCAAGCATCAAACTAATCACTAATTTTAGACCATGGCACCATGCATCAGCAAGATGCAGACTCTCAGAAAAATTTCAGCACATTATATTTGTAGCTGTGTCTGTAAATATCATAGTGACCATTCATATGTGGGTATATAGTTTCCAATCCATGTCCAGTCTGCATAAAATATAAATGGTGGAAAGTTTGACTCTTATGCAGACCAAATATTGTGCATAGCACAGTTAGGGAGTATTTAAAGAGTCTAAATTCTCAAGCAAAGGAATTATTACATCGTAGTGCCCTATTCTGATCACTTCAAAGACAAATATCTATCTCGGGCTAGTTTGCTAAGCCAATCACTATCAGAAGGAAATTTTAAAGTTTAAATAGCAAGAGAGAACCCAATAAGTAATAACACATTTGGCATAAAGAAACAAATTCCACACTGATAAACTATAATGCTAACCCATTAAAAATCGGGTAGTTTAAAAGAACGACACCACACCACAACTACTAGATTAAGAACTTGTACCATGGAATGATGATTTTCTCCAATGAGGAAGAAAAAACTATGGGACAATTAATGTCAACCAACTCCAGTTCTGCAGTTTATTTTTCTTCAGTTGGAAGAATTTCAACATAGAGAGCTGTGTACCAAATTGACATGGCAAGATACACATTGAAAAAATATAAAACAAAAACAAAAATAGCAGCTGTTTTCCAAAAGAAATTCTTGTGTATTTATTATACAACAACAAACAAGCCTTAATCCCAAATTTAGTTTGGGTTGGCCACATGTATACTTTTCCTCCATTTTATTATATCCGAAGTCATATTTCTTGTTAATTCCTTAATTGATAAGTCTTTATGGTTAAGTAAAAAACAATGGTGAACCTATAACTTGATTAGAATATGAGAATTAAGATAAATTCAAAATACTATCCCTTTTTGATACTGGAAGTAAGAGTTATCACCAAGCTCCATAGATGATCTAATATGATCAAGATTCAAGAACACATAAATCACAAGGATGGTAACACATATAAGGCAAGAATTATTGAACAACCAAACTATTATGTATCTTGATAGCTCAAGCGCACCTATAACACACACACATACAAGCATAGCATAAGAAATATCGAATGAAAAATTTATTGCCAGACATATACACTCATAAAGTTTTACTAATAACACAATTTAATTATTTAAGGGCATGAAATCTGATCCATTCCATTTTGTTTCAATCCGAGTACAAATTAGACTAACGCAACTAAAAAGAGAAGCAAAGCTAAACAATAAAACTTGATTAGAAAATGGGAATTATGATAAATTCAAAACACGGTTCCTTTTCAATAGTAGAAGTAAGAGCTATCACCAAGCTCCCTAAACGAGCTTAATATGATCAAGAACGCATTTGTGTGCAAAATTACGCATAAATCACAAGTAACACATAAAAGGCAAGCACTATTCCTCGATGCATAAATCCAATCTAGCCCATTTTGTTTCAATCCTCCTAGCACAAATTATAACGAAGCAATGAGAAAAGAGCCAAAGCAAAGCTCGTGCATTAATCCAATTATCATACACAAATTGACAAGACTATAAAGCATAATCCCCCAATACTACAATGAAAATAAAAACACCAAAGCGTGTGTATTTTTCGAATTTCAATTCATTGTAAGCCAAAAAAATAAAAGCGCAAAAGGGTCAAAGATTCAAAGTCATACACCAGTGTAGGCTCCCCTTGGACTATCCGGGAGCAAAGCCCCGTAAGGAGAGTCGCGCACAAGATCGTCGGTGCCCCTAAGCGCGGCGTGGAGAGAGACCAAGGCGGCGCCGATGAGGACCGAAACGACGACGTTGAGCCAGACCTGAGTGAAAATGAGTGCGACGAGGGTTACGACGGCGAGAACCCCGAAGACGAGTCGTTGGTCGAGGGTGAGGCCGAAGACGGTGAGGGGTTCGGTGCGGGAGAAGAAGAGGAAGAGCCAGGCGGCGAAGATGAGGAGGAAGACGATGAGGGAGAGAGGGTGGTAGAGGAGAGAGAGGAAGAGGACGAGGAGGATGACGAGGGCGTAGTTGGAGAAGAAGTGGCTTAGGTTTTGGGAGACTCGGCTCGTCGCGTCGGAGAGAGACGGCGGCAGGCTCAGGGAGGTTGGGTCCAGGAAGTCGCGCCATGGCCGGACCGTGGCGGTCAGGGATTCGGCGGTGGTCGACATTGTTGAGGACAAAACTGTAATTTCGCCCCCAAAAAAAAAAAAAAAATGAAGACGGTTTTAGTTTTGCTTAGCTCTTGGATACTTGTGTGTATAAATGGGGGTGCGAAGACTCAAGACTTAAGACTCAAGTTTTGGGAGGTGAAGAAGAAGTTTCTTCTGAGGTTCCTTCCAGACTGTTGACCAGCTTTATATATAGTCAAATTTCTTTGCTTCCTCCGTCCTATTTGGTTTGTTCTTAGACGCTATTGCAATTTATATCTAAACTTTTTGGGACAATTTTGAGTTTATCCCTTTAAAGTTTTAAAATTAAATTCATACCCTTAATGTTACTTATGGTTGGGATGCAATTTAGATCCGATCCGTAGATATCCGATCTCCGACCTAATAGACCGAATTTTATTGCCAATAAAAATAGGGTGGGTCGAATTTTATAAAAAATCTGGCCTGAAACTCGCGCGAAACCCGACCCAATATAACCCGGTTATATATATATATATATATATAGTTATAACCCTAAAATTTTTGCCTCACCTCACACTCATAATCTCTTCAGCCACCTCACACTCACAATCCCTTCAGTTCAGTCTCGCCACTCTCACTCACTCACTCACCTCAGTCGCGTAGCTCACTGCGTCCTTCCTGCTGTCCCAAGCTCCTCATCACAATCTCATCACGGCCCAATTGCCCAACCTCTCACATCGCGTAGCTCTTACCGCTGGTCCCTCTCGTCGCGTCCCAAGCTCTTGTCGCCGGTCTCTTCTTTCTTTCTCTACTTTTCTTCAATTTTTTTTTCCTTCTTGATATTGATGTACTCGTTTGTTCTGTTCTGTAACTAAATCAAACATCTTTATATTATATATATATAAATGATAAAGAAAAGTTGAATGTGGTTGTGGTGGATTTGTGTTTTTGTGGTTGTTTTGAATGGTGGGTGTGATTTGTGTTTTTGTTAAGTTTTTTCCTTTTTGGATTAGTGGTTTAGCTTAGGAGTTAGAGACTCAGTGAAAGAAATGGAATATGTACATTTTGAAGCTAAGGTTTTCCCATTTTGTTTACTTCAGAGTTTCAGTAAATGATCCGCTTTGTATGTGAGGTTACAATTTTGAAATTTGGATTTCGTTGTTCTTGTTACAGTCTCAAGCCAAAGTATTGAGAGGGGTTTTGTGAGTCTCTTTGCATTTCATTTTTTTTTTTTGATTGGGCCATGATTTGGGCCCAATTGGGCCCAAATTGGCTAGGCTAAAGAGGCCTGTGGGGTCCACGGGGCGGGTCTGGGTCTGGAAAAAAACCTTAAGTAAAGGGCCCAGTCTTGGCCCGCAGGTTAAGTCTGGTATAAAAACCCGGCCAACCTGACTCTTGCCATTCCTACTTGTGGGGTTAAGATTTGTGGCCCAAGCCCAAAACAATAAATTTGTAGAGCGTGGATGATAGAGTTAGGTAGATTATGAAACTAATAACGGTTGATCACAACCTCCAAGTATAACCCAGCATAATGATGTATGTAAAGACGAAATGAATTGAAGTCCGAAGAGACTTATGATAAATCTAAATAGTGGTTACAGTTCTTAGAGCTACAGTCAAGCCTTTCTTTTTTTTCTTTTGTTTATTTCCTCCCCCTTTTATCAGGAGCCCTTCTTCTTTATATAGCATCCTTCCCCATTATCCCCATCATCTACTTATTCTTCATCTGTGCACCTACTTGTGTATATGTCACGTCATGTATCTTTTTTAGCCCTTTGTGAGTGGCGGTAGCTGAGGTTACACTGTTCAGGGGTCTTCTCCACATAAATGCGGCCAGAAAAGTTGCTGCAGTGCATTTAATACAGTGGTAGTAGCTTTTTCTTTAGATATTTCTTCATTCTTATCGTCTCCAAACATACTCAGAGCTTATCTTTATCATTGGGGTTGCTAGGAAGATCATTCGGACCTTCCACACGTTTGATTAATCAAGACTATTCGTATCTAAGGAGTAAGACCTCTTCGGACCACTGGTGACTTCTTCAGATTGTACTCCTCCTTCGTTTCCAAGTATCCTTCTTCCAGATGGACTCCATCTCAACCGGTTCCTTTCTTCGGACACACAGTAATCCTCAAATAGGGCCCTAGGCCCACTACGTAAGGTTGGGCTTTTCCCCCCCACAATAGCCCCTCAAAATTTTAATTTTTCCCTCGCATCTGAGGAGAAAAAAATAGGATTTTAACCTGTCACGTAGTAAAAATCTTGAAAAAACACATAAATATCTAAGTTTGCACGTGTGTAGGCATAGATGCAAGCGCTTCATCATTGCCGCTGTTGTTTCCGTATTCCCAAAGCGCTGTATTAATTACTCCAGGCGGCGTTTTGTCTTTTGCATCCAATGGTGGGCTATTGATCTAACGGCCATGGTTCTTCTTCGAGATTTGGGCGGGATGAATTACACCCTTTCACCTGTCCCCGTATATAAGCCCTCAGAGGAGATTATTTCTTCTTTACCATACAAATCCTCAGACTATCCAGTGAACTCACGCACTCAAATCCTCCAATCATCTGTCTTATTACTTCCCAGAGTTCGCAAAAAGTCCTTCTGCGAATTCAGAGATCATTCTTCACTTTCGTTTGTGTAAGTTTCGACATCCTTAAATTCATCATTCTCTTCTCGACCAGGTTCTCAGCCTTCAAACCCTTATCTCCCAGTTATTGCTTCGAGTCTTTCTTAAAAATGGGTAGATTTCAATACCTCGTCAATAGTCCTGCCTTAATAGAAGAATTTAAGCAGACCTATGGTATACCGCAGGGGGTAAATCTGAGGTATTCTCCTCTGGAACGGATATTAACTGACCGAAGAGAGGGGGAAGTCATAATCCCATGATAGCCTTCATTGAAGGGGGAATGACTCTTCCAATAGGTTCTATCACCATGAACTACCTTCGCAATCATAGACTTTCCCCCGAACAGTGTGCGCCCAATACCTTTAGGATCCTAGGAGCCATTGATTCCCTAAACCTTCATCTAGGATTAGGACTGACCTGGCGTGACATGGTACATATGTATGAGTGTCATAGCCAGAAGGGAGCGGGATATTACCTTAAATCCCGATCCGACACCGTTAGACTCCTCTCCTGCCTTCCCAAGTCAAATAAAGGGATGAAAGACGACTATTTGATTGTCTCGGGCGCGTGGCATAACTCTTCACTGCCCAACCCAGCCAGGAGAGCAGGTGTGACTTCCTAGACTTAGGATCTCTAACAGTAGATTTAGGATCTTCACTCTTCATAATCTGTCTTCTCTTTTATATCATTATTTTCCACTTTTCTGACTAAGTTTTTTTTTTGCGATGTTAACAGATAAGGATCACAATTCTCCCGGCTTAGCCTCACTAACACAGCTGCGCTTAATTATTTATTACGCTCGGAGATTTTTGTGAGTGAAGACGGACAGCTTCGGTCCGTTCCTCTCATCCTCGGTTACACGCCAAAATCAACTGATACTCAACTAGAAGGCAACGCCATTACACAAGGTGACTATCGGCTCTGGCGAATAGATGTCGCTCGGCGTGGTTTCTTAGCGCCGTACGACCTTGAACCTGTACCACACCCGAATCCACAGGGTGTGCATTGCTTGTTCAGCAGTCCAGCAAGTTTCCCTTGAAGCGATGGTTGTAGGCGAAAGGGTTGGCTCCTGTTCTCTTCACTAGAGGAACAAATAGACAAATTTAAATTCAAAGGAGAAGCCTCCGAGGGGTTCAAGTGATATCATCCTCGGACTCCGAGGAGGAAATTGATAGGCAATCCAGTGTCCATCCTCCCATTCTAATAACTGCTCTTCCGGAAGACTCTTCGGAAGAGGAAGATATGTCAGACTTGAAGGCTTTGATAAGGAGCAGAGGCAAGAAGCTCGAGCCGAAAGGGACTAGTACTTCCCAACCCGTGGTGAGTCTGCCTCCACCGCCACCTCAGGTTCTTGATCTCGGCTTAAAGCCTTTGCCGGATCTGAAGAAGAGAAGGCCCCTCCTTGAAACTGAAGAGAGGGAGGTAGTGCCACTAAAAGCAACCAAGCAACAAAAGGTGGCGAAAGACCACCAGAGCAAGAGGACCTCATTACTGAGAGCCGAGATGACTCTCATGTTGCTGATGTGCGCCGAGGGCCACGCACATGGTCTCCAAATTGGAATTGGACAGTGCTCCTATTCCTTGGGATACTTCCCTCAGAAACTACGATGGGGGGAGAGTAGGAGTCGTTGCTGACGCCTTGGAGAAACCATTGCTCCTCCTCGAGATATGGATTCATACAGGTGCTTTACCAGTATGAATTCTTCTTGTCCCTGAAAAGGGATTTGGCATGGTAAGTGAGTTAATCCAGCTCTTCAGTTTAGGATGTTGATTTTTTATTTGTTTTGTGCTGACTCTTTCACTCTACTATGCAGATTACCCAGCAAGTCTTTGTGGCTGAAGAGTGGAACAAAAAGACATATATCGAAGCCCAAGCAGAGGCCCACTCTCGGTCTGAGGCAGAGAAGTCTTTGGGCAGTCTGAAGGAAGAGTATTTTCAACTGTCTGAGTAGCTCAAAGAGGTGACTAATCAAGGAATAGTCTTAATGCGGGCTTGCAGAATGCTGAGAAACAGGCCGAAGCCCAACGCAAGTTGCTGAATGAGACTGAGATGAATTTGGCAATTGAGAAAGCACTTGTGGAGGAACTTCGAGCTGAACTTCAAAAAGCCAAAGAGATTGCTAAGCTGGCTCAGAAGAATGCTCAGCTGGCTAAGGAGGCAATCGAGGCATATCAGCTGGGGGTGGAGGAGACCGAAAAAAGCCTCACTAAGCAGTTTGCCTCGATCGGCTGAGACTACTGTGATATAACGTGGGAAAAGGCATTGGACTCTACTAGGGTCCCTGCGGACTCAAACCTGAGACTGCTTGGGAGCATATATTACGACCCTGATATCTTAGAGCTCACAGGGTCTGATCCCCCTCCTCCGGAGGTATTCCACTATTTATAGGGTACAAACTCAGGCATTTGAAGCGACATAACCAAATCAACAAGAGACACGTGGCATACTCCTCGGTTAGATCAATCGACGAGATTTTTTCACCAATGAATTCATGACACGTGGCACACCAATCTGCAGCCAACACACGTCTTACATCTCTTTGGACGACCCATGGACAAGGGGGCAACTGATGATGTTATAAAATGCGACCTCCAAAATCGTCCATATGGTTTGTCCTTGGAAAAAGAACGAAGGAAGGGCGCAACAAAATGGCCTCGTCCGTACCCATCAAGCCTCGTCTGTCATAAATTGAGGACGGACGAGGCAGACATAGTTTGTGCCAAGGCTCGTCCGTCCTTAATTAAGGACGGACGAGGCAAATATTTTGAACTTAAACTTGATCTTATCTATGAACCGAAACCTCCATTATTCGTGATAAAGCACCGGTCCAGATAAAGTAACTTCCATGGAAGTTATGAAAGTTACCTCCGACTTTGATGAATTCCTCGACAATAGGAACGATTATCAGAGCAAGTAACCGTTCCATGTGCACTATATAAACGCTTTTCTGCGTAGAGGTAAGGGGTTCGGATCTTTTTTTTACAAAAAAAGAATAAAGACTTAGAAATATTTTTGTCCATTCCAGCCCACTGACTTCACCATCGGAGGACCCTAGACCGGCCTCCACCGGTCTTTTTCTCTGATTAAATTTGTTTTTTCAGGACTTAACCTTCAAGATTGTCGAAGCCCGGAGATTTTCAACCCACTGATTTTCCAGGATTATCAAGTTTAATTAGAATTCAATTTTGTGTCATGTGTCTAAATTTATGTGGAGACCACGCTATAATTATCCGCTTAAGTTTGTGTTATGTGTCCACTTAAGTTTTTTAATCTTTAATTAAGTGAGTTAATGGGTGCAAGATACTAAGGGAGTGTTTGGTTTAGGAATTTTCATCACTTAAGGCCTGTTTAGTACATGTGTTTAAACACATGTTTTCAGTTTTTAAATAACATTACATGTATTTCCACGTACTTTTTCACCCACATGTGTTTTCAAAAAATGAAATTCCATTCCAGCCCACTGACTTCACCATCGGAGGACCCTAGACCGGCCTCCACCGGTCTTTTTCTCTGATTAAATTTGTTTTTTCAGGACTTAACCTTCAAGATTGTCGAAGCCCGGAGATTTTCAACCCACTGATTTTCTAGGATTATCAAGTTTAATTAGAATTCAATTTTGTGTCATGTGTCTAAATTTATGTGGAGACCACGCTATAATTATCCGCTTAAGTTTGTGTTATGTGTCCACTTAAGTTTTTTAATCTTTAATTAAGTGAGTTAATGGGTGCAAGATACTAAGGGAGTGTTTGGTTTAGGAATTTTCATCACTTAAGGCCTGTTTAGTACATGTGTTTAAACACATGTTTTCAGTTTTTAAATAACATTACATGTATTTCCACGTACTTTTTCACCCACATGTGTTTTCAAAAAATGAAAACTGTTGTTTAAACACACGTACCAAACGGGCTCTCAATTTTCACTTTTCATCATTCAATTCTTAAATTTCGTTTGCCCCACCTTAAGGATGCTTGTTTGGTTCAATTTTTTTATCTCAATTCTCATTACTCATTACTTAAAAAAAATGAGTTAGGGTCATGAAAACTGATAACAAATTTTAGGAGTTTTCAAAAACTGAAAATTGAATTATGGGATATAGGATATGGGTTATGAGTGATGAGATAACCAAAAAACACTCTCAGAATCTAATGTTATTGAACTATAAAATTTTTTAAAAAAAAAAAAAAAAATCACATATACCCAATAAAAATAACCACACAACAAAGAACACAACACATTCTATCTTATTAAAAATTAGGAAAAAAAAATCATAAGTAGTATTAAATTTAGGTAAGAAATTTAATATGTGACTAATTACGTTTACTTAAAAAAAAATTTGACTAATTATTTATATTTTTATGATAAAAATTGGGTTGAGTTTTAAATGAATCCATACATATGCATATGTTACGTGCTATTTTTTTTAATAATTTGATTAATAATTTATTTTTATAATAAAAATTGTGTTTAATTTTAAATGCATTCTTGCGTTTGCAAGAATTACATACTAGAATATATTAATAAGCAAACCTTAGAGAAAATTCAATTAGATTTTAATTGAATTCACAATTTTGCGTCACGTGTCCTATTGAATTTTTAATTTTGTGTCAAGTGAATTATTGAGTATAAAAATTGGTAAGTACAAATTCAATTAGATTCTAAATTAAATTTTAATTGGAGTCCAATTTTTCGCCACGTGTCCATCTAAGTTTTTAATTTTTGTGGCAAGTGAATATTGGGTGCATAAACTTAAGAGTCTAAAACCAATTAAAGACTAAAATATATATATATATATATATATATATATATATGAGAAACCATTACATATTTTAGAAATGAATGATTTAAAAAAGTGTTAAACTAATGCTATGTATAATTTGAACTGTATAATTGTGAATATATATTTGTATCCTACATATGTATAGGACTACACACCAGTTTACTTAAGTGTTAAGTAGTTGAGGTGAAAAAGTGCAAACAATTACAAAGATGTTTTAGTAGATAAATTACAATCCGGTCTTTTTATGTTTGGGCCATAATAGAAGCTGAACTGTCCAAAGTCCATAGTTTCTCAAGAAAAAAAACAGTCCATAAACGGATGAGAATCTGAGCTGGTTTTGTATTAATGGGCCTAATGTAAGCCCAGCTCGTTTAATGTCGTTCAATTTGCTATGTTTTTTATTTCCTACATCACCCCACCCAAAAAGAAAAAATTTCCTACAAAGGACTTTTATTAGCACACAGTAGATTTTATTTCTGTTTTTCCTAGCAAATGATTTGTAAAACTTTTTCCCCCTGGCTAACTGATTTGTGACATAGAAGTAAGCTGTAGCACAATCTGTTTTCCTTTCTTCCAAATTAGTACTCTTCATTCTTCCCTCATCAATGCCTTGTGCCAAATCTAGGACAAGTAAGAGACACTCGTGCCCAAAACTTTAACAATGAGGTGGAGACTAAAGAAGACGGAAGTGAAACTTCGTACTCAAGTGTTAACTTAATACATGTTTTTCATATTAAAAAAAAAAAAAAACTTAATATATGTGCATACAGCGACGGTTTTAGAAAATTTTTCTATGATAGTTGTTAATAAAAGAAAACTTATATATATTGACATCATACACACAAAAAAGAGAAGCAAATACATGAAGTTTTTTCAATTTCCTATTAATAATATAATAAAAAAGCAAAAAGAGAATAACGAGAGATGAAGTGAAAACTGAGAAGTTTGGTTTTCTAGACAATATTCAAAATTACTTTACTTTCTTACAAAGAGGAATGGTAATAAAGTTGCTCATAGCTTGGCAAGATTAGTTGTCAATATTGTTGACTGTGTGGTGTGGATGGAGGATGTTCCGCCATGCATTTATCTTGTAATTTAGGCTGATAGAGCCGTTATGCATTAATAAAGCTTCGATGTCTTTTCCCTTAAAAAAAAAAAAAGTGAAAATTGAAAATGCTAAAATGAGAGTGATAAAGTGAGAAAGAGTTTGAAATGGTGATAGAGAGAAGGAAAAGAAAGTTATATATATATATATAGAGAGAGAGAGAGAGAGAGAGAGAGAGAGAGAGAGGATACCCATTGTAGCTACGAGCCAAGTCGCCAAGGAGAGCAAAGTTGTCAACACCGCAAAGGAGAACTCACAGCCACAACATCTCTCTTAGTACCATTTTTAGGAAAAATAAAGTTAGGGATTCTTTTTATGGAATTGACTGAACAAGTTACAAATGTGAATGTTTATGGGGTTTTTATTTTTTATTTTTGAATGAGATTTTTGTTGAATATTTTGTTCATTTGTTGTCGTTTTGAACTATTTTTGCTATATTATTTCAGTTTTTTTGTTGTTGTTATTTTGTTTATTTTATTTAATGGGTTAAGTATTATGGTTTGGGAGCCAAAATTATTTTTGTTGAACCCAAATTCTTGGGAATTATTGTGATTCTTAAGAATTTGGAATGAATTAAAATTTTCTAAATTGGAGACAACCCTTAGGCGGGCTACATAGAGAGAGAGAGAGAGAGGATACCCATTGTAGCTACGAGCCAAGTCGCCAAGGAGAGCAAAGTTGTCAACACCGCAAAGGAGAACTCACAGCCACAACATCTCTCTTAGTACCATTTTTAGGAAAAATAAAGTTAGGGATTCTTTTTATGGAATTGACTGAACAAGTTACAAATGTGAATGTTTATGGGGTTTTTATTTTTTATTTTTGAATGAGATTTTTGTTGAATATTTTGTTCATTTGTTGTCGTTTTGAACTATTTTTGCTATATTATTTCAGTTTTTTTGTTGTTGTTATTTTGTTTATTTTATTTAATGGGTTAAGTATTATGGTTTGGGAGCCAAAATTATTTTTGTTGAACCCAAATTCTTGGGAATTATTGTGATTCTTAAGAATTTGGAATGAATTAAAATTTTCTAAATTGGAGACAACCCTTAGGCGGGCTACATTCAAATGAGTGTTCTTCGAATTGGCATTCGATGAATTCCAGTTTGGTAGTCTTTAATTAGAATCTAAGGAGGGAATGAGCCTGTTTGGTAGGAGGATTCTTGGTTTTTTTTTTCAAAAAATAGAAATTACTTTTTAGATAACAATTTTACATTATATATGTTTGACTTCTACTTTTTAGAACAATTTTAAAAGTACTAAAAAAAAAAAAAAAAAGATATTTGGAGATCATTTTTTATGTTCGAGGAAAAGGTATTTTTGTAACAAAAAAGTAACCAAAAGATTATACAAAAACACTATACCAATACCACACCATTGTATCTCTCTCTTCCTGCCATCTCTCTCTTGTGCTTACCACAATTGATAGCATTGGCCTGATCTTGCGAAAACCAAAATTCTTGTGAACATCACCATCAGAATCACCATAGCACTGTCACCAAAACTCGTACTTCCACCCTTGCGACTTCGCATTTAAGGTACCATCGTAGAAAATGCGACTGTTTTGGCCTATTTGGCTATTGAGAAAATTGTAAGCCCCGTTCATTCTTTCTTCCTCCTTCAATGATCTTTGTTGTCTTTAATATATTCTACGAATTTGAGTAGCTTGTTGTTTTGATTGAATCATCTAATACCCTTCAAATGATGAAAGATTTGCTCGACCAGTTTGAGAGCCAGAGAGATGTCTCAGCTTTGTTTTATCCACTTATAAGTTATAATTGATAATTGCCACTTCAGTAAAGAGGCTTGTTTTTTCTTCTATGTTGCTACCAAAGTACAATTGAATCATACAATGTTTAATTTTTAACAAAAGGGTATGATTTTGTGACAAGGAGCAGGATAGTGAGTCTTGTGTATCTAAGCCCAGTAGATCAATTATCATTCTTTTAGTAATTAGTAAGCATCAAACAGATAAACTTGAAGACTATCCAAAACCCACAAAATTATGACTAAAGTGCAAGAGAGTGACCTAGCTTTGCTAATTCAAACCGAAAAAAATTTCATGGAATTGCGACTTAGAAAATTTCAAGAAGCTAAAGCTAGGTTTTTGTTTACATTAAAAAAAAAAAAAAACCTAACGGTTAAATTAGTTAAAAAAAGAAAAGATGAAATTGGCATACATTGGGGGGAAAAAGAGGGACATCAAGCGAAAGCTGAAGGCAACTGGCGTTTCATTGAGGCTTGTAGAGGCTGAGAATACCACATCTTCGTGTTATGCTCACATTCCTTTTTATTACTTTTTTTTACAAATTGCTCAGCTTTTTGATGATATTGTGCTTTAATATAAGAGAAATGATATATCTATAATATTTTCAAATAATTCCACAGATGAGAGATTTTAGATAGAGGGAAAATTTCAAACAATAATAGCCCTTTTAGATAATAGCCAAATTGAAAATTTCAAACAATAACAATAGCCCCTTTCAAATAGTACCTAGTATTAAAGTGGGAGAGGGGAAGAAATTTCATCAATTAGCAACAATAGCCCCTTTTAGATAATACCTAACTGCGGGAAGATTTCATTTTAGACATCGCATTTTGTACCCTTTATGACTCAGGCCCCCATTCCCTCAATGATGCCTAAAATCTAAGGCCCAAGGCCAGTTTAGAGCCCAATCAAATATCAAATTGACTCGAGGAGTGATAAAATGAAAAATATAACCTTTTTAAATGAGCAAGAATCTATTTTTGGAATTAATTGACCAAAGAGGCCCTTGGCCTGCGTATGTGGGCATCAGCCTGCGAATGTAGGCCAAAGCATGCGTACGCAGACACACTCCTGCGTACGTAGCTAGGGTTTCAAAGACATAGAAAAGGCAAATTTTTTTGCATTAATGATTGAGGTTTGAAATGAATCTCACATCGTTTGGGAACTGTTCCAAACCTCATTTTTTTCCATTATAAAAAGCCTTATGTGGTATATTTTCAAAACATACAGAAAACTCACGAGAAAAATACAAGATTCACTAGAAAATAGTGAATCAAAAGAGAGTTTTTTACAAAACACCCTTAAGTCAATTTTATTTGATTGAGACCTTTTCTGGGCATAATCCTTTTAGTTTAACGTTGCTAATCACTTTGTTATTGGTTTGTGAATAGACTTGTCTGAGAGGAACGGTCAAAAATCAAGCTTGAAGAGCTTTTTTGAGGTATCTAGTCTAAACTTTTCTTCTTTCCTTTCTTTCATTTTCTGCCTTTAAATCTTTTTGTTTGCTTTATTTGTTGGTTATATTATGTTTTAGTATGCTTTTCTAGATTAGGTTTACGTTTTTTGTATGTTTAAAATGTATGTTAGGTTGTCAGAATTTCTGTTTTGAGGTTCTGCCCTGTTTTTGTGTTTTTAGGTTTTCTGGGTAAGAGGCTGCATACGCAGGCTTGTTCTTGCGTGCGTAAGTCGCTGCCCAGGAATCCTAATTCTCGTTTTTTTTGGTTTTTCTTTTGCTTTCACATGTTTGTTTTTTTTAGTTTCTTTTCCATGTTTTTATGCTTCCAAAGTCTTTGTTTCACATGTTTGTTTGTTTGTTTGTTATCACATGTTAGAATTAGGGTTTAACTTGTGTTTGCTTTGTTTCAATGCCATGATCATGCATTCATATGCTCATGCATAATGTCATAGGTGCTGAGTTGCTACAATGTAAGTAAAAGGTAAGTCATGCATTGGAAATGGTCATGCACTTGTGATATGATCTTGTTTTGATGTTAGATGTTATGATGAGATGTAAGGGTATCCTACAATGTAATATGGTGAATCATGTTTAGATGTATGACACTAGGGTTTATGTCAATGCTTTGAGACCCTGTTAGATGAATGCTAGGGTTGTATATGTGTGGTTTGGCTCCTTTTGCTTTATGGGTGGATATCTATGTGTTTTGGGATGAATGATGTCATGTTGTATGCTTAGATGTATGCTAGTGTGTGTGTGAGTTAGAATACAAGTGTTGAACATGATTTTATCGAGGTTAAGACGTAAGACACAATGATGGGAATTTAACCTTAGGGTTGGGCGGTTTTAGGTGCCTAACACCTTCCCAAGAACGGACCTAAACTCCGAACCCATATCTCTGGCAGTAAGCTCAATGGTCCTTCCTCAAGAGGACACTATATATATGGTTCCTAAACCATTGTAAAAACTAGGTGGGGACTCCCCCTTGTGTCCACACTCATGAATTTCTTTTTGATAACAATAATGTTCATAACTAAAATGTCAACCAAAATAACTCTATCACATCAAGTATTAATGTAACAAAAATAACTATCATTGCAATAGTAACTTAAAAGTGGTAAAATATTGTATCAACAATAATAGTCGTTCCAAAAACTAGTGATGGGAAGCATATTACAATCTCTATTGATGATGGGATTTGACTTAATGCAAGATTTTCAGATCTGGTAGAGTTGCAGCTTGTTTTTAAAGATGGGAGTACCACTGCTGGCAATTCTTGCCAAGTGAGTGATGGTGTTGGGTCTGTTTTCCTCATGAAGAGAAGCATTGCAGTGCAAAAGGGAGTTCCCATTCTTGGTGTATTTAAGACTTTTACTGCCGTTGCTGTTGATCTTGCAATCAAGGGTGTTGGCCTAGCCGTTGTAATTCCAGCTACTGTCAAGGCTGTCAATTTAGAGCTTGGTGATATTGACCTTTTTGAGATTAATGAGGCATTTGTATCCTAATTTGTAGCTTGTCCTAACAAGCTGGAACTTGATCTAGAAAAAGTTAATGCAAATGGAGGTGCTACAAGTGGTCGCTGTGTTGCTGCTCAATTACATGAGATGAAGCGTCATGGAAAAGACTGCCGCTTTGGAGTTATATCAATATGCATAGGCTCTGGAATGGGGGTAGTTGCTGTTTTTGAAATGGGGGATGCTGTTGATTACCTCTGCGACCCCGGGTAGTTCAAAGCAAGTCTTTTATCTAAGGATGCAAGCATTGTAATAATTTGACGTTATGTTTTGTTAAAAATCTACAAAGATTAAAGGATTGATGTAATTAGTTAACAAAAAAATAACAATAATAGTCGTAATAACTTATAGTCTTTTATTGCAATAGAAGCCTTAATATCTTGCTTGCTATATTAGGAAAATTTCTTCCAATAACTTAAAATGAAAAATTTGTAGTAATAAATGAATAACAGTTATTTTTTTTATAATATATTATAACAATTTTTTTTTTGAAACAACAGTCTATTGTAGCAACGATATTATTACAAAAACCTTATAAGAATTATTTTTTAATCTATTACAATGACAAATATGAAGTAATAAATAATTACAATGAAAATATTGTTGCAATAACTTAACCCAATTTTTTGTCAATTTATTGCAATAAGAGCCGTGAAACAATAATTTATTGTCATTAGATTAAAATAGATTGCAGCATAATCAGGGACGGACCCAGAATTTCAAGTTAGAGGGGGTGGAGATAAGCAAGAAAAAAAAACTTGAAATGAGCAACTATATAGTATTAACAAACTATCAACCAAGACAAATGCACAAAATCATTGTTTTTTTAATATATTAAGATGCAATCATCTATCAATAAAAACAAAAGGCAAAAAACACTATTGTTTCTTAATTCATTATCTATGAGTTAACAATAGGCACAAGTGACAATTTACACAAAACACTATTTTTTCTTAATACATCATCTATGAGTTAACAAAAGACATAAATTACTAGTTATTGCATTATGGGTTAACAATAGGCGCAAGTGACAATTTTATTTTCTTAAATTTGTGTGATATTTTATTATATTATATTATTTGCCTTTATCTCTTTTTCATTGTCTTTGTTTCCATATTTATGTTACTCACCCAGTCCTACTACCGACACTATAAATTTATTATGCACTACCAGCAAATACTTTTCCTAACTTTACCATTTTTATTCCTTGAAAGTTGAATCACTATTCCTCTTTCTGTCACTTATCCCTATTATTGCCCAACTACCAAACAACAAATAATCAAATCAGAGACAGATCTAGGATTTTCAGATCTAGCAGAGCTGCAGCCTGTTTTTAAAGATGGGAGTACAAATGCTAGCAATTCTTGCCAAGTGAGTGACAGCGCTGGGTCTGTTCTCCTCATGAAGAGAGTATTGCAGTGCTAAAGGGACTTCTCATCCTTGGTGTATTTAGGACTTTTACTGCCATTGGTGTTGATCTTGCAATCATGGGTATCGGCCCAGCCATTGTAATTCCAGCTACTGTCAAGGTTGTCAGTTTAGAGCTCAGTGATATTGACCTTTTTGAGATTAATGAGGCATTTGCATCCCAATTTAGCTTGCCCTAACAAGCTGGAACTTGATCTAGAAAAATTCAATGCGAATGGACGTGCTACAGGCGCTGACTGTGTTGCTATGCAATTGCATGAGATGAAGCATCATGGAAAAGACTGCCGCTTTGGAGTTATATCAATGTGCATAGGCTTTGTAATGGGGGTAGCTGCTGTTTTTGAAAGGGGGGATGCTGTTGATGACCTTTGTGACCCCGGGTAGTTCAAAGCAAGTCTTTTATTTAAGGATGCCAGCATTGTAATAATTTGACATTATGTTTTGTTAAAAAACTGCAAAGATTAAAGAATTGAAGTAATTAGTTATAAAAAAAAAAAAAAATAGTCATAATAACTTATATTTTTTCATTGCAATAGAAGCCTTAATATCTTGCTTGCTAGATTAGGAAAATTTCTTACAATAACTTAAAACGAAAAAATTGTAGTAATAAATGAATAACAGTTTTTTTTTTTTTTTGGCAATATATTATAACAATTTTTTTGAAATAACAGTCTATTGCAGTGATGATATTATTACAAAAACCTTATAGGAATTATTGTTTAATCTATTACAATAACAAATATGAAGTAATAAATAATTACAATGAAAATATCATTGCAATAACTTAACCCAAATTTTTTGTCAATTATTTGCAATTTATTGCAAGAAGAGCCGTGAAACAATAATTTATTGTCATTAGATTAAAATAGATTGTAGCATAATTAGGGATGGACCCAAGATTTCAAGTTAGGAGGGGTGGAGATAAGCAAAAAAAAAAAAAAAAAAAAAAAAAAACTTCAAAAAGCATCCATATAGTATTAATAAACTATCAACTAAGACAAATACACAAAATCATTGTTTCTTAATATATTAAGATGCAATCATCTATCAACAAAAACTAAAGAACAAAAACTATTGTTTCTTATACATTATCTATGAGTTAACAATAGGCGCAAGTGACAATTTACACAAAACACTATTGTTTCTTAATATATCATCTATGAGTTAACAAAAGACATAAATTACTATTATTGCATTATGATTAACAATAGGCGAAAGTGACAATTTTATTATATTATATTATTTGCCTTTATCTCTTTTTCATTGTCTTTGTCTCCATATTTTGTTACTCACCCAGTCCTACTACCAACACCATAAATTTATTATGCCCTACCAGNACAATAGGCGCAAGTGACAATTTACAAAAAACACTATTGTTTCTTAATATATCATCTATGAGTTAACAAAAGACATAAATTACTATTATTGCATTATGAGTTAACAATAGGCGAAAGTGACAATTTTATTATATTATATTATTTGCCTTTATCTCTTTTTCATTGTCTTTGTCTCCATATTTTGTTACTCACCAGTCCTACTACCAACACCATAAATTTATTATGCCCTACCAGCAAACACTTTTCCTAACTTTACCATTTTTATTCCTTGAAAGTTGAATCATTTCCTTTTGTCACTTGTCCCTATTATTGCCCAACTACCAAACAACAAATAGTCAAATCAGAGACGGACTCAGGATTTTAGGCTAGTGGGGACCGGAGTATTAAAAAAAAAAAAAAAAAAACTCCAAATAGGCATCCATACAGTATTAAAAAGTTATAAATACTCAAAATTGTTATTTCTAAATACATTAAGATGCAATCATTTACCAACAAAGACAAAAACAAAAGTAAAATAATGTTTTCTTTAATACTAGGCTAGCTAGGATTTATTTATTTATTTATTTTTAAGTTAGAGCATTCACACTGGTGGTGCAAAAAATTTTAGCTTTTAGCACATTAAAAAATTACTTTATTTATTGGGTAAAATATCATTTTCATCCCTAAACTATCACAAAAGTTCGTTTTTCGTCCCTAAACTTTCAAAAGTTCGTTTTTCGTCCCTGAACTATCACAAAAGTTCGTTTTTCGTCCCTAAACTTTCAAAAGTTCTATTTTCGTCCCTAAACTTTTTCAAATGTATTGATTTTCGTCCCTCTCACATCAGCACACTGTCAAAGCCACGTCAGCACTCCATTAGACGGAGGGACGAAAATCAATACGTTTGAAAAAGTTTAGGGACGAAAATAGAACTTTTGAAAATTTAGGGACGAAAAACGAACTTTGTAATAGTTCAGGGACGAAAAACGAACTTTTGAAAGTTTAGGGATGAAAAACGAACTTTTGTGATAGTTTAGGGACGAAAATGATATTTTACCCTTATTTATTTTACCACCCACTTTACAATGCACTCAATATCAAATGTTCTATTTTTTTTATCACTTCATTTAAAATAATATAAACAACTTATTAAAATAATAAAGAAAGTGAGAGAATTTGAGTTTTTTAATTGAATGAAGAAATATAATTTTAATAAAATATTGTACTTTATTTTTAACAACTTACTACAGTTAACTAGTATTTATACTAGTTTACTGTAGTTGCAAAAAATTTAGCTTTAACTTCTCCAATAACACATGATTTTTTGATTCTTTGGTAGTAAAAATAGTTTTTTTTTTTTTTTGCTAAAATACAATCACCATTGTTAATGTTTTTATTGCTTTTGTTAAGTTTTTGGGTTGGATAGTTGCTATTTGAGTAAGGCTAGTTAGGTTTATTGAGGAGAATGGGGGCCTAAGGTTTTGGAAGGGGGTCCGAATTACAAAAATGAAATATATAAAACTAAAAAAATTTTATCTAAGAGGGAGGAGGGAGGGAAGGGGGGGGGGGGGGCTTGGGCCCTCACCTGGGTCTGTCCCTAAGTCAAACACTAATATATACTCTAATCTCTACAGACTTTACTCTCTCTCTCTCTCTCTCTCTCTCTCTCTCTCTCTCTCTCTCTCTCTCTCTCTCTCTCTCTCTCTATATATATATATAATATAATTGTACTCACAAACCCAAACACTAGCAAAAAGCCAAAAAAACTCTTTGAGACAGAGAGTCACAAACCATTGCTTTGCCTTAACTCTCTTTAATTGTTTCTATTGCTTTCACTTCTCTATTTGTTCCTCTTCCTGGTTCAATAGTGTGGAATTTATGCTCTTCAATGCTAGCTGTGTTCCTACACGATGTGCAGGGAAACTTAAGTTTTCTCCAATATTTCAATAATTTTAGCCAAGAATCTTGTAGTTTAACTTGCAAGCACATTTCCAATAGAGACATCCAAGATTCAAATCTCCCACCCTAACAATCGATGTACAAAAAAATTTATTTCAATAATTTTTCCTGGAAAAAAAATTTGTAATATTTAGTTATTTTATATACAAAATAGAAAGACTGCAAGAATATTGTAGTGATTTGATTACAATATATGTGTGTGTGTGTTTACAAATTGAAAATTGCATGATATAGTGACTAATATAGACAGGCATGTTTCGTGCCTACTAAAAAGAATGCAATATCCTTTAATTATTATTAATTTTTTACATTCTTGATTGTGTGTAACTAAATTTATTTTTTTCCTTTTTGTTGGACATTGTTTCAATTGTTGCAAAAACAACTTAATTTGAGCAAGAACACCATATTTCAAACCAATTGTTTCTCACATATAAAAAAACTCAATTGTTTCTCTTTTAAATCTTAGAAAAATGACATTAAAGTTTCATTATACTTAAAATAATTACTATAACAAAATAAACATATTTTTTCTATTAGTAAACTTTCTAATCACATATAATAAAAACTAAAATGTTAGTTCCCCCCCCCCCCACACAAACACACACACGTGTGCGTGTGTGTGTGCGTGTGTGTGTGTGTGTGTGTGTGTGTATTTCATGTCACTAAAATGAATTAGGAAATTATGGTCTTCTCAATAGGTGTTTGACACCATGCTAAGATTGTTGAGGATAAACATCTTCACAATTTAAACCAATAGATAATAGTAGTAATACTATGGTTTGGGGGTATTTTTATCATTTAGTGATTTTAGGAATTTTTTTTTTGTTCATTTTAATCATTCCTAATGTATTTTGTAAATTTGGAGGCCTAGGGGTATACTATTCATTTTGTAAATTTTAAAAATATTTCTATAGTTATGGACATTCTGGAGACATTTTGGTCATTTTCTATTTCTAGGGGTATTTGTGTCATTTTGAGTATTTTAGGGGTATTTTGGTCATTAGGGTATTAGTTTTCTACATTGGAGTCTTAAAAAAAAAAAAAAAACAAAAACAAAACAAAAAGGACTAAACTTTGTAGTTTTGTATTTAGAAAACACTTGTAGAAGCACAAAAAATAAAGTATATTGTAGCAGTTGGGAAACCACAACCAAAAAAAAAAAAAAATTGTATTTAGAAAACAACTATAGAAGCACAAAAAATAAAGTATATTGTAGCAACTGGAAAACTGTTACAAAAAAAGAAAAAGAAAAAGAAAAGAGTATATTGTAGCAGTTACAAAAAAAACCATTGTTAAAAAGAGATTTATAGTAGCATTTCAAAATCCACTACAATAAACCCGCTTTAGTAGCATTTTTTGTAAGTGCCACAAAAAAGACCACTGTTATAACTCATTTTTTTTGTAGTGCCATATATTCAATTCACAATCACCATCACTCATCTGTAAAAACACAAACATCACAAGCACAGATTCTGAGATTCACTAACATTATATTAGGTTTTGAAGGAGAGATTAAATACTTGAGTGTGAATTGTGAATTGTGAAGCTGGAGCAATGAAGCTGGGCTGGGCAGATTGAGCAACTAGTGGCAAGATGGGTCTTACGTCGCGGCGTTAGTGTGGCCATTTGGTTCTGTATCAGGGAAGCTAGATGAGTCTCATGTGTCAGCGTGAGTGTGAGTGGCCTTTCGATCTCTCTCGCCTCTCAGTTTCTCTGTCTTGACTACTCTCTAGTCTGTAGGTCTCTTTATTTTTCTTTTTCTTTTTCCATTCATTTTTTCATTTCTTTTTTTAATAAAATTTGGATTTACATTTTTTTTTTTTAAGATTTACATAGGCTGGGTTAATGGTTCATGATTTTGGAGGGGGCCTAAGCTACAAAGCAATGGGGCCCAAGTATAATTTTTTTTTTTTACTAAAAATTTACCTACTGATTTTGTTTTGGGCCAAGAGGGCCCGTGCCCCCACTTGGGTCTAGTCCCTGAGCATAATTGACAAAAATAATTGAAAAAATAAGGCTGAATTGTGATCTTTGGCAATTATTTTGTAATCTATCAAACCTCTTTGTTTCAGCTCAATAACTTAGACATTGCCATATGTTTTTCCTTTGTTCCATTCTTGCTATAAGTTTTCATTCCCTACTCTTATCTATCATTCCTCAAACTTCTCAAAACTTTAAGGTACAAATCCAATTTTTAAATGGGCTTGTTTGATTTTTTTTTTTTTTTTAAATTGTCATATAGTATTTTGTTCTTTCTATATGTATTGAAAAATTTATAACAACAATGCTAAGACTACAGAAAAAAAAAAAAAAAAAAAAAAAAAAAAAAACACACACACACACACACACACACACACACAACTTACCATGTGACAAATTCTGATTATTGGTAAAAGTGTAGGCTCACCACTCACAACTTATCACTTGGCAAATTATGGCAAAAGTTGTGTAATTTGTTTTGGTCCTAACTTTTTTCTCTTTAAAATGACTAAACAGAATTTGGTGGTGTCTGCTTGTACATTACATAAGAGCACTAACATTAGCTGTGCTATCCTAAATGCCATTTGGCACACCAAAACTTAATTTATCTATTTTACCCCATCATTTAATTTTCCTTACATCAAATGTTCTGTTTTAACATTACAACACATTAAAATAATATAAATAACCAATAAAAAATTATTTAATTTCTCTTAACCCAAAACCTCTCTCTCTCTCTCTCTCTAAACTGACCACCACCAGAAGCAAAAGACCAAAACACCATCACCATCATCACCTCAAACCTAGGGGTGGCAAAATCTGACAGGACCTGCGAACCTGATATAACTAACCCATTTATAAATAGGTTATGGGTTGAGGCTAAACATGTTCAAGTCATATTCGGGTTAACATGGTTAATCCGTTTAATAAACGGGTTGTGTTCGTGTTCAACATGCGAACCCTTTTGACCTATTTAACTTATAAAATTATTAGTTATTTTGATATTATTGCTAAATTAATGGTTATTTTTATATGTTTATTACTATATTTATAGTTGTAGTTGTATTTTAATTTTAGATATATGGGAATTGATAAAATTTTTATAGGTTTGGTATGACCTATTAATCAAATAGGTTATTAAATGGGTCATTTGTATTGAACTTTACATGACTTGTTAATTAAAAGAGTTAAACAATGTCGGGTTGGGTCTACCTGTTTAATAAACAAGTCGTGTTCGAGTTAAGGATTCCTGACACGTTTACTAAACAGGTCAGGTTTGAGTCAACCTATATAGCCGAATACTAATGGCTCAACACAACACGAAACCGACCCGCAAACATGAATTGCCACCCCTACTTAAACCCACAACCACCATTTTTTTTTTTTTTTTTAAGTGTGTGTAGGTGGTTTTGTTATCACAATCACATTATTTATGTTTGAAACTCACTACCACTGGAGAAAGAAAGAAAGAAAGAAAAAAAAAAGAAAAAAAAAAAAAGAAAGAAAACAGAACACCCAATTCACCACCACCAAATTTGGTGAGGGACATGGAGATAAAAAACAAAATTGGTAACAAAGATGGAGATAAAAATAAATAAAAAATTAGTGAGAGAGGTGGAGATAAAATTAAAAAAAAAAAAAAAAATTCAGTGAAGGAGATGGAGATAAAAATTAGTGATGATGCTCTAGAATTTTAGTGATAAAAATGGTAGAGAGGATTTGGAGTGTTGGCTCACAAAAGTGGAAGAGGAGAAGTGGAGAACAAGAGAGAGAGAGAGAGATACAGAGAGAGAGAGGGATTGAAATAATGAGTGGTTGAGAGAAAGAATAAGGAGATATTTTGTTTGAGAAGAGAGAAAAGATGAATAAAAAAGAAATAGCATTTGTATCATACCATTCCAAAGATAGAATTCTACTATTAATTATTGGTAAAACTTTTAGCGTTTAAAATACCTCATGTGAGAGGTTTGTTGGTGTTTAGTGTGCCAAATGTCAAAATTTTGTCATTTGACACACCTAATGCTAGTGCTTTGATGGCATTGTTACAATGGCTATATCAGCATCAACAATGCCAAAAGTGCTAGTTGCACTTGATGGCGAAATTGCCATGTTTGAAAAGAAGCTCCAAAAGAGGCTTGAAGTTGGAAAACACCTGGTAAATGCATTGATTAGACACTACAAAAAAAAGTCCTATAGCCGCGTTTTTAAAATGCGGCTATAGCTCCTAAAAACATGGCTATAGGACAATTCGCCTATAGTCGTGTTTTCAGCTGTGGCCTAAAACACGTAACTATAGGCTCAGGGGTTTATAGCCGCGTTTTTACAAATGTAGCTATAGGCCAAGACCAATGACCGCGTTTTTAGAAACGTGGCTATAGAACATACTCTAGCCGCGTTTATAAAAAGTGGCTATAGGGGAAAGCTACAGCCATATCTTAAAAACGCGGCTATAACCGCTCTTTATTATTATTATTATTTTTTTTTTAATTCCTAGCCAAATGACAAATGATGAGGGTTAAGTGCAAATATATTTTACTAATCCAGTGACATAAATGAACAGAGTAATTGTGACACTATCTCCAACTTCAACTCTTCTCTTAGTTCCAAAATGATCCAAGGGAAAAAATGAATATGTACAAATGAAATGACACTATCTAACTTTCCTTTAAAGGAAATTATCTCCCAACATCTTATTTTAAGCCTTGAGCAGATTTTACTAATGAAACAAAAAGCCCTCAATTCCAAACAAAAAATCTCCATAACAATTCACAAAACAAATCATAGAAGTAGGAGAGTTATACCAATTCCTTAAACAATGGCTCTGGTGTCCTAATTTTGTGACCAGTAGGTAGGATCTCCCAAGGTCGGCTTACCCTATCAATATCTCCTCTTTCAAGCAAAATTGGAGTATCAGGAGGCAAATTAAGCTGCTTAAGTACCTTCAACACAACCAACAATAAAAATATTGTCAGCATGCACAACCATATTAGCTAACTCATGATAAAGAATACTAGAATTGCCCTAAGTGCTTTAGAGAGATCTACTGGCAGGTTAAATTACCTTAAGTAAAAAAGATGGCATAAAAGGTTCTAACAAACATGCGAGAAGATATACTAGCCCAACCGAAGTTCTTATGACAAGAGAGCAAGAAGGTTGATCGTCATTGTAAAGCTTCCAGAATTGGCTTTTCCTACATACACTACAAAAAACGCGGTTTTAAGCTGCATTTTAGGTTGGGCTTTAAGCCGCGTTTATGAAAAACGTGGCTCCAGGCTAGACTTTGAGCCGCGTTTATAAAAAACGCAGCTATAGCCAACCTATAGTTGCGTTTTTAAAACGCGGCTATAGGTCAAGCCGAATAATTTTTTTAAAGGGGACCTATAGCTGCGTTTTCTAAAAAACATGGTTATAGCTAATATTTAGCCGTGTTTTACAATGCAGCTAATGCAGCTAAAGGTCAGCTATAGCTGCGTTTTTCAAAAACGCGGCTACAAGTCCATTCGAATTACCTGAAGGTGCGTTTTATAAAAAAACGCGGCTTACTGACCCTTTAGTGACGTTACCTATAGCCGCGTTTTCAGAAAACGCGGCTATAGTTCTAGAAAAATAAATATTTCATACGTAGTTAGGAACCCTTTTGTGACGTTACCTATAGCCGCGTTTTTCGAAAACGCGGCTATAGGGTAACAAAAAAAAAAAAAAAAGCTTCCCACGTGCCCCCCCCCCTTCCCACCTGCTAAAGAGAGAGAGAGAGAGAGAGAGAGAGAGAGAGAGAGAGAGAGAGAGAGAGAGAGAGGGATTGAAATAATGAGTGGTTGAGAGAAAGAATGAGGAGATATTTTGTTTGAGAAGAGAGAAAAGATGAATAAAAAAGAAATAGCATTTGTATCATACCATTCCAAAGATAGAATTCTATTGTTAATTATTGGTAAAACTTTTAGCGTTTAAAATACCTCATGTGAAATTTTGTCATTTGACACACCTAATGGTAGTGCTTTGATGGCATTGTTACAATGGCTATATCAACATCAACAATGCCAAAAGTGCTAGTTGCACTTGATGGCGAAATTGCCATGTTTGAAAAGAAGCTCCAAAAGAGGCTTGAAGCTGGAAAACACCTGGTAAATGCATTGATTAAACACTACAAAAAAAAGTCCTATAGCCATGTTTTTAGGCGCTATAAAAACATGGCTATGGGACAATTCGGCCTATAGCCGTGTTTTCAGCCATGGCCTAAAACCCGTAACTATAGGCTTAGGGGTTTATAGCCGCGTTTTTACAAATGCGGCTATAGGCCAAGACCAACGGCCACGTTTTTAGAAACGTGGCTATAGAACACACTCTAGCCGCGTTTATAAAAAGTGGCTATAGGGGAAAGTTACAGCCATATCTTAAAAATGCGGCTATAACCCCTCTTTTTTTTTTCTTTTTTTTTTTTTTATTATTATTTTTTTATTCCTAGCCAAATGACAAATGATGAGGGTTAAGTGCAAATATATTTTACTAATCCAGTGACATAAATGAACAGAGTAATTGTGACACTATCTCCAACTTCAACTCTTCTCTTAGTTCCAAAATGATCCAAGGGAAACAATGAATATGTACAAATGAAATGACACTATCTAACTTTCCTTTAAAGGAAATTATCTCCCAACATCTTGTTTTAAGCCTTGAGCAGATTTTACTAATGAATCAAAAAGCCCTCAATTCCAAACAAAAAATCTCCATCACAATTCACAAAACAAATCATAGAAGTAGGAGAGTTATACCAATTCCTTAAACAATGGCTCTGGTGTCCCAATTTTGTGACCAGTAGGTAGGATCTCCCAAGGTCGGCTTACCCTATCAATAGCTCCTTTTTCAAGCAAAATTGGAGTATCAGGAGGCAAATTAAGCTGCTTAAGTACCTTCAACACAACCAACAATACAAATATTGTCAGCATGCACAACCATATTAGCTAACTCACGATAAAGAATACTAGAATTGCCCTAAGTGCTTTAGAGAGATCTACTGGCAGGTTAAATTACCTTAAGTAAAAAAGATGGCATAAAAGGTTCTAACAAACATGCGAGAAGATATACTAGCCCAACCGAAGTTCTTATGACAAGAGAGCAAGAAGGTTGATCGTCATTGTAAAGCTTCAAGAATCGGCTTTTCCTACATAGCAATCATGAGCAAAGTACACCTTAGGAGAGAAAAATTTTGTTTCATGGGCAGCCAAAGGGCGATTTCCAACCAACATCCTCATAAAAGAACATATTAAACAAACATTCAAATCAGTACAAACAAAAATGTTCTAGACTACTTGCAGATATCCATTCCCTTCACTAGAAATGCTCATTGCAATTTTTAGCCCTTGCTTTAGTTTAACCTATACAAAATGCAAATAAGAATGTCATTATAATGCAAAAGCAATTACAGAAAGTGGGCATGGGGCAGCTTCTGGTTGCAAAAATAGGCTTTTTTTTTATAGGTAAAGTTACTAGTGATTGAACCCCAAACATTGAACCACCAAAAAGGTGGACATGCCACTAAGCCGGAAGGCCATTAGTACACATATATGCAATAGGCATTGAGAATGGTTCTAATTCAGTGAGGCACTAATTAAAATGTGCCACTTCTGTAATTTATGTTCTGTACTATAACAATAATCCAGAAATATTATAAGTATGTACCACAATCAGGAGAATCAAATAAAAAACTAGCTGAACAACAAAACATTAAGAAACATAAGGTACACAGCCAACCAACCATCCATCACAATTAGTGTATATTAGTTTATTGCGCATCTCAGGAATGTTTCTGGTGTGAAAATAATCTTTTGATATGCTGAAAAAAGTTTGTCTTTCTTTATCATACCCATCACATATTACTAACCAAGGATATGATTGTGGGTCAGTAGGAGGATAAGAAAGCATAAGTTGTTTCTCACTGCTTGGTTCTTGCATTTGCTCTTTCCTTTCATGTGCCTGCTCCATTCCTTTAAGACATGATGAAATTAAGTTAATTACTTTTTCACAAGTACTATTTAAAAAAAAAAAAAAAAAAAAACATAAGAGAGAGTAGAACAATTATACAAAAGTTAAGTTAATTACTTTTTCACAAGTACTATTTAAAAAAAAAAAAAAAAAAAAACATAAGAGAGAGTAGAACAATTATACAAAAGAGGCGAGGGGGCGGGCTAGACTAGAGAGATAGATGTTCATGTGATCTACACTACACTCTATATTTTTACTTATAAAATTATTCTTTTTTTTTTTAGAAAAATAAAATTATTCCTAATTAAGTAGGTTGAAGAAAAAGAAGAATTTTGTCCTGTAATTAAGTCAATAGTTTATTGTGGACTAGAGTTCAATGATAGCTAGTTCACTAATTGAAAAAAAAATAAAAACTTCGTGATTTATACGTGTAATATATGGGATTAGAAGGTGTATATATGAAATTCTAGGAAAGAACAAAACAACCAAATTCACATGCCTGAAAAAGAAGAGCAAAGCTCTAGGGTTGTACATTTCAACCTCCATCTAAAATCATCTTTCTATAACCTTGTTTAATTTTTTTCTTAATTTTTTAAACAGCAACTTCATCACCCATCAGTGTTAAGAATGCTGGCAAATATAATTGCAAAATAAGGCATAATTTCAATATATTGCATGCATAACAATAGACTATTGTTTCAGGATCTTATTGAAATAAATTGACAAAAATAATTCGGGTTAAGTTACTACAATAATATCTTCAGTGTAATTATTTATTGCTTCGTGTTTGTTATTGTAGCAAATTACAAAACAATTACTATTAGGTTATTGCAATGATATCTTTGTTACAATAAGTTACCACTTCTAGATTTTCATAGTCACAGGTATAGGTTGCAAAAATAATTTGGATCAACTTGCAATTTCTTCATTTTAAGAAAATTTTCTAATGCAATAATAGGTATTAAGGCTTCTATTGCAACTGAACAAAATTATAAATTATTATAACTAATTATTATAGATGCGATAATTACTATTACAATAATATTACTTTTTGTTGCACCAGCACTTAATGTAATAAAGTAATTTTGGTGTAGTGATTTAACTATGTTCACATAGTACTTAAAAGTGAAATTTTGGAATGTGCAAGAATAGATGAATAATTTTGAAAAAAATGTCAAGTTATGATATATATTAAAGACCAACAAAACATTGTAGTTGTTACATGAGTCTTAGATAATATTACAAGAATGCATGATAGAGACGATGTTAGGCCTAGGTGGGATTATAACTTAGATAAATTTGGCAAAAATGCCAGTGAAGGTGGGAGCATTAGCAATCAAGAGAACTAGTTGTTAACCTGTGCGATGCACAGGAACAGTTACTGGATGAGTTTCAGGAAAAAAAAATCATTATTTTTGAGTTAGAGTAGTAAGTAAAAATGCATTAAAAAAAAATGATATTGATAGAAATAGAACCAAGTTTTAATAATTAGGCAGAAGAAAACACTGTTGTTTTATTTATTAATTTTTGTGGGATGTAATAAGAGGCAGAATATTGCGTCTCTAGTTTAGTTTGTGTTGTATACATAGGTATATATAAGATAAGTTGTAATATATATACCAAAAGATATCTATTGAAAGGTTATAACCCTTCAAATTGGATATATCAAAAGATGCATATTGAAAGTTCATAACACTTCATATTAGATATACAAAAATGTGTTTATTGACCAAAAATGTGTTTAATGAAAAATGAAAAGACACAATTGTTTGGTATTTTTAAATGTATACGTGGTATAAATTTATATAGTCACATGACGCAATAAGGAGTAATTAACAAAAAGTCAAACATTCTGCTTTTATATTAGATATAGATATAGAGAATCTAGACAATGAAAAGATGAAAGTTATTCATGACAATAGAACTCGATTAATTTGTGGGCTCTTAATAATAGTTTTTTATATAATTGTTTTAGACTATTTTTTATATATTGGTTAGGATTTTTTCTTTTTTTTTTTACTAAAATGTATTGGCTAGTATGGTTTGTGTGTTGTGAAATTTTAATGTATTTCTCCTATGAAGTTATCGATATATTAGTATTATTCCCATACGGTACACAAATTGATGAAGATTCATGGGTAAACCAAAAGAAATTTAAAAATATAATTAAAACTGAATTATTAAATGAATAGTAATAATAACTTATAAAATAAGTAACTAATTTTAATAAAATAAAAAATTACTTTAATTTATATGATAAATACAAATGTTTAGACTTTTAGTTGGGGTACAATTTAAATTTCTGAAACTAAAATGATAAAGTTTGACCCAAATTAATTTTTTTGTTAAAACTTATACTTTGGCCAAGTGTCTAGAAGCTTAATCGGTTGGTACATGCATGCACCTCCTAGCTTATCCCTTGTTTCAAGGAACTTTACCTTAACAATTAATAACAATTTGATTTAATAATCCTTTTGAGAAATAGTTTCAACCTATGACTTCCGTCTCTAATGAGTACTCCCAACAACTTAATTAATAAAACTTAATTATTAACTTAATAATTAATAAAACTTAAGATGCAACTTGAGGGGAAAAAAAACTAAAGCATGGAGTGTTCTTTCTTAAAAAAAAAAAAAAATAAAAGCTCTTTGTTGTAATTTGTATCTGAAATAACACTTTATACCAATGTTATCCAAACACATAATTGGCAAAAACAATCTTTTTAACAAGTTTTATCAAATGCTTACCGCAGTTCATAAATCACCATTTCTTATTACAACATACCTTTCCAAATAGTTAACCCCAAACTGTAAGTTGCAATTTTTTTTATTTTTTTGGAGAAACAAGGTGTACGTTGAACATGAAAGAGGAAGAACAGCAACCAACAGCTATACTCCAGCTCAGCTTCAAAACTGCAATTGTATGACTTAAATAAGAAAATTAAAAGGGATTCTTTCACTTAAGGCTTGACGCCGTTTTGAAATCTAAACAGTAAACTTGAGCTGACAACACTGTTTTAATCTACACGATATAAAAAAGCCAGCTCGCTCATCTTCTCTTGTTCTTCACCTTTGCAACTTCTGGATTCCACAGCCTTTCAATCTCAGAAATTTTCTGATTTCTATTTTAGGACACTGTTTATGAAAAATTGAAAAAACTGTAAAAAAAAAAAAAAAAGTTAGTATTTTTCAAAAAATATTTTTCCATAAAAAAATTTCTAAAATTATTTAAACAGTGTAATCATTCCATGTAACTAATCTACAGATATTTTCTGCTTTTGCTTTCACTACGTGAGAAAGAGTTCGACATGAGATACAGAGGCCAGGGTGCCACGTATTATGTCATTGACAGTATTCAAAGCGTGAAAAACGTGAGCTCAAAAATGTCCATACCCCAATATATGAATCAGACGTTGTCATTGAATGGGAGAAAAGTTGTATCGCTTTATTTACATCCTTTCACCTTCCCACACTCATTATCCTATATCTTTTTTTTTTTCTTCTCACATTGTTATTAGTATGCTCCAAGAAGGTCTGTCCAATAGGTCATGCTCGATCGACCCCGCCTATCAAACTTCTTTAACTTATTGTTTTTTCAGCGCAGTAGGTTTCACATCTGCAATTGCTGTTCCATGCATGTGGGGAAATCAACCTCAGTATGACTGGACCTCTTCTTTTTTTCAAAAAGCTTTATTCTTTCATATGGCAACCAACTATTGGGTTTCAGATTTGAGAATAGGATATGGAGTTAAGACTTTTTGTTCTTGTTCTTCTTCTTGTTTTGTTTTGTTTTGTTTTTTTGTTTTGTTTTTGTTTTTTTTTTTTTTGCTCAAACATGTGGTTTGTGTTGAAGAAAGTCTGGCTTCTTATCCCATGAGTTTGTGGTGGTACTGGAGTTTGTTTTAGAGGTCCAAGTCATATCAAAATTCCACCTTATGGAAGTCTAAAGATATTTATTTTTTTCACAATGGTTAGGATGGGGTGTTGTAATTCGTGCTATTATAAATTGTGACAATAATTCATACATGTAAAAGTAATGTTGTTTTAATCAAAATTTACCATATCAGCATTTGTGAAATAGATTATGAAAGATTATGTCTCTGTCATCTTTTCTTTTCTTTTTTGCAAATTCAAGTGGATTAATTAAGTTCAAAAAAGTTGAAGGTGTGTGTTCAAAATTAATTATGGAGTTATTATGAAAGCATTATAAGTTAGCAAGACATTTGAAATTGCAAAACTCAATTTCTATAGTTTTCAACGCATCCAACTATATATAATTTGGAGTTTAATAGAGTGAGTTATGGCCATTTTAATATAAAATATCTAAGATGACATAATACATTTGAAGACGCTTGATTTCTCTTTTTTTTAGTTATATCTATTTAGTTTCTACTGTTTTTTTTTTCAAAATTCCTTAGTCTTATTAACAATTTTATTATTTTTTTGTGATTTGAATTATAAATTGATCAAGTGTTTGAGCTTTATTAAATGTTCTTGTCTTAAAAATATAAGTTTTTATTACTCATGTTACAAGTTGGTCTATTTAAGACTTCTCAAAAAAAAAAAACAAAAGTTGGTCTATTTAAGTCCATAATATCATATATGGATTGAAAAAGAATAAGTGTTATTTTGAATCAAATCAGTCTTGACGTTTGAGAATAGGGATTTCTTTTTGTTAATTCTTACAATCATTTAGTGAGGTTTGGATAGGTGGCGAGTTTCTTGCCTTATCTTGATTCGATTTCTTTTATTAATGAGCTACATTATTCTACCAGATTGGTTCTGATATCCTTTTTCACAACTTGAAATTAAAAAAAAAGCACTAATTGCGTATGCACTGTATTAAAAAGGACTGTACTAGTGAAATTACAATGCACTAACACACAATCTCATAAAGTTTTAAATGTTAATCAAATCAAAACAAGTCTTGAGTATCCTCTCAAAAATTTTTTTTTTTTTTTTTTTTTTTTTTTTTTTTCCAAGTCTTGAATATGACATATAGAGTAATAACAGCTGAAATAGTAGAAATCGATGAGAGTTACTATAACGTTAAATAAGGAAATTATGAAAAGAAAAACAACATAATAAATTATCTTCCAAACAACAGGTTTACACTAGTCAAATCAAACCATTGATGACTATATGCACTTAGTTTTTTTTTGCATATAAATTTTGCAGAAGCAGCAGAATAACATCCATCACTGGTTCAGAAAATAAAGTATAAAATCTAATAATTACGAGTGACGAAGTAGTTAATTTTTTGGCCAAGTTAACATGGTTGAGAACACTTATCAGAAACAAAAAGGAAAGGAAAACAATAAAATTTATAGAAGTACCTTATAAAATGAGAAGAGGATTGTTACCCCTATTTCTAGCGGTTTGAATTTAAATTGGGTTGGGGTCATGACTTGTCATCTTCCACGTTTGAAGGGCATGGATTTCACATCTATGCTAATTATACGTATTGCGAAAACGAGTTTCATCAAAACATCATCATAAAATAATATTCTGCAAAATGAATGATTTTGATGAAATTTTCTCATTATTTAGTTCACTACACCAGGGCTAGAGGTTCGAGAGGGATGTTCAAAAGTGTTAAATTACCAATTCTCTAAAAAAATTAAGCTATTGGGAAGTAGTAAATTTAATTATTTAATTTTAATACTCCACCTCACGTGTGAGCTCAAACTCTCTTTTAATAAGTGAAACCCAACACATGAGATTTTAAATATGATGTAGAGTGAAAAAAAAACAAGAATCAAACTTAGGACCTCATGCTTTGATACCATGTTAAATTACCAATCCACCCAAAAACGTAAACAATTGAGAAATGATAATTTAATTATTTAATCGCATAATTCTAATAAAGGTGTCTAGTTTGCACCTTGCACTGACTTGGTCAAAGCCTGAATTGCAATATAAGGAAGGGCCAAGTAACCACATCTGTATATTCGTATTGAGGAGTTTTTAGAAATTTTTGTGATAAAATTTGTAAGAAAATTACTGAAAACAGAAACAAGTTGCATGTGTAAAATGTAATCTTATCAATACTTATTTATACAATTTAGTGATAAAAACAGTACTTTAATTGACGGTTATGAATGGGCTCTAGTTAACTGATAAAATTTGTCTCGTCGAATGAAAGAAATGGGGTTCAAATTCAACCTACATTGAAATCAATTGATATCTTAGCCTAATGATAAAGAGTAATCATCATAAAGAGAACGTCAAATGTTGAAATTCAATTGTATCCAAAAAAGAAGAAGAAGAAGAAGAAGAATAGAGTACACTATAGTAGATAAAACCTCTTAAGATTTACTAATAAGAAAAATATAGAGAAAAAGTTTAAAAAAATTATAAATTAATTCGTTGGACCAAAATTTAATATTACAAATTCACAAAATCAATGATATGAAAAATAAAATAATTGAACAATAAACGCTTAATTTGGATGGAATACTAATAGTTTTATTTTAGTCCATAATTTAAAGTGCAAATAAAAGAGTATTGATGCTTATTTTGGAAAGTCCAGTAGAAAGAAGAAGCCCAGCAACATGGGCAGAAAAGAGTTAGTAAGTGGATAGAAAAACCATTAAGCCCAAGTGACAGAAATAATGGATCACAGGCCTATGAAATAAAAAAAATGGGCCTTGAGGAAGCAAACGGGTTTAAAGGAGCCCGAAAAGAGAGAAGTAGCAAACTTATGGGCAGTATATGAGTAATGAAAGTAAAGAAAGTAAGGGGTTGATGGAAAGTCCATGAGCCCCAATGATGAAAGATAAAGTAATTGGGCCAAGGAAGCCCAAATGAGTTAGTGTAAAAGCCCATGAGAACATAAGATTAGAAAAGGCCGAGGATGCCCAAAGAAAGTAAAATAGGCCAAGGATGCCCAAAAGGAAAATGAGACACAGGAGCTTGCAAGCAATGTAACCAAAAAAAAAAAAGAGCCCAAATGATTGTACTAAGTCATTGAGAGAAGAATAAGCAACAAGCCCAAAGAGGCCCAGCAGACTTGGGTCAAATAACACCACAGCAAGAATAGCAGAATGGTATGGCAGGAAATGATAGCAAGGCTACGGAAAGAGTAAAAGGATAGGCTGAAGGAAGGAAAGCCCACAATTTGGGAAAGCCCAGCCCCCATAGGAAGCAAGGCATAGAGAATAGGAGATCAGAAAACAGCCTACGCCATAAGAAGCCAAAATGACTAGTAGAATGTGCAGACAAGCCTCCAGATCACAGCAAACGCATGAACGGCAGGCAAGCTTTGAACACACATAGAAAAGAAGCACGCGTAAGGACCAGACATCACCAGTCTGTACCCAGCCAATACAGGACGTGGTGAGGTCACAGGTCAGAGGTAAAGAGGGCATGGTTTGGCGGTAGGGAGAGGAGAAAACCTATTCTAGGTCTCCTGTTCAGGCTCTTTTGGGGAAAATGTCCTGCTGTGATGACATGCCGCCTAAAAGAAGTAAGAATGAGTTAGAACCAATAGGTGCATGCCATGAGAGAGAGAGAGAGAGAGAGAGAGAGAGAGAGAGAGAGAGAGAGAGAGAGAGAGAGAGAGAGAGAGAGAGAGAGAGAGAGAGAAAGAGAGAGAAAGAGAGCACCTACACTATAACAGGTAGGAGGGCCACGACAGACAAACAAACAAAATATCATTCTTTGTCTAATAATGGGAAGTGACATAGCCAGCACAGGTAAATGGTGATGGCTGAACGACTGACGAATCAGTAGTGGTCGGCAAGGACACCCATATCAGACAAAAGTAGTTAAAGGCTAAAATAGTAAAAACCAATCATGGCAGGCACTATAAAAGGGGCCCTTGCCATGCACAGAGGATCACGATCATGGTAATAGGAATCTCTAGGAGAAAATTATAAGACAGGAGTAAGCACTAAGAAAGGAAGGGGAAAAACAAAGGAAAAAGAGAGAACTTAGAATGGCAGGCATACACCAATAGGTTGATCCTCCTCTCCCTCTAAAGCCCTGCTCTCTATCAAAGAAAAAGGATCCTCATTGAACATAAACCATTTAGGCCCATTCCCTCAAAGCAATTAATTTCTTTTCCTAGGGAGATTATTCGCATTGAGGAAGTGGTTTCCCTTCTCGCTTTCAAGCTTTGTAGCCTTACTTGGCGTGGCAGACTAATTTTTTCCTTCCTTGATTCAGGAAGCCCATTATTATTATTTCCCCATTTATTTTTGTTACTTTTATGTACGGGGTGCTTCTTGTTGCTTCCTTTTATTTATTCTGTTTAGTATTTCTTGTGTTATCTTTATTATATCTGCCTGCCATAACTTCCTCGTAGCAGCTTTGCCAGCCATGGGTATGTGATCAAAACTTGGCAAAAGGGGCATAATTTGTACACAAGCCAGACAAAGTGAGTTGCAGTTGGACTGGTCTCAACTCCCTTACTCAGAACACTTGGGTTTAATACCACAGGAGGCAGCCCAATCTAACATTGTAAAAAAGCCTACTACAAAGAGTACACTACA
>NW_027069519.1:266809-305936 GCF_002906115.3 Quercus suber
GTAAGCACTAAGAAAGGAAGGGGAAAAACAAAGGAAAAAGAGAGAACTTAGAATGGCAGGCATACACCAATAGGTTGATCTCCTCTCTCCCTCTAAAGCCCTGCTCTCTATCAAAGAAAAAGGATCCTCATTGAACATAAACCATTTAGGCCCATTCCCTCAAAGCAATTAATTTCTTTTCCTAGGGAGATTATTCGCATTGAGGAAGTGGTTTTCCCTTCTCGCTTTCAAGCTTTGTAGCCTTACTTGGCGTGGCAGACTAATTTTTTTCTTCCTTGATTCAGGAAGCCCATTATTATTATTTCCCCATTTATTTTTGTTACTTTTATGTACGGGGTGCTTCTTGTTGCTTCCTTTTATTTATTCTGTTTAGTATTTCTTGTGTTATCTTTATTATATCTGCCTGCCATAACTTCCTCGTAGCAGCTTTGCCAGCCATGGGTATGTGATCAAAACTTGGCAAAAGGGGCATAATTTGTACACAAGCCAGACAAAGTGAGTTGCAGTTGGACTGGTCTCAACTCCCTTACTCAGAACACTTGGGTTTAATACCACAGGAGGCAGCCCAATCTAACATTGTAAAAAAGGCCTACTACAAAGAGTACACTACATTCTCAAAAAAAGAAAAAAGAAATAATAATAGACTACACTAGAGTAGATAAAATAGTTGCATTATAGCTTATAATTATTTAGTTTGATCTTGAAGTATATCTTTATTATATCTACCTGCCATAACTTCCTCGTAGCAGCTTTGCCAGCCATAGGTATGTGATCAAAACTTGGCAAAAGGGGCATAATTTGTACACAAGCCAGACCAAAGTGAGTTGCAGTTGGACCGGTCTTAACTCCCTTACTCAGAACACTTAGGTCTAATACCACAAGAAGCAGCCCAACCTAACATTGTAAAAAAGCCTACTACAAAGAGTACACTACATTCTCAAAAAAAGAAAAAAAAGAAAAAAAGAAAAAAGAAAAAAAATAATAATAATAGACTACACTAGAGTAGATAAAATAGTTGCATTATAGCTTATAATTATTTAGTTTGATCTTGAAGCATATCTTGATATCTTCTGTCCACGATTCACACCCAAAAAATTATGAAGTGAAACGTCTAGTGAACAAATGCCTATATATTCATTTATGACGCCTTTTTTTTTTTTTTTTTTTTGAAGAAATTCATTTATGACGTTTGACTTTAGATTTTTTTCGTTTTTTGATTTGTACCAATTATTGAATAATATTTTTTTTCACTTTTTTTTTTTTTTTTTTTGCATAGATTTAATTCCTGTGGTATCTATTGTTGAATTATGTATATTTAGCGCGTAAACAAGGGAGATCCATATGTTTGAAATTCATACGAAAAATCTGACCTAATTCATTGAGATACATATACGTTAAAATGCGCATTCATTATTATGGACCCCATGGAACCAAGATATAATCTTTGCTTGTTGCCTTATTCAAGTCCTGAAGACTATAAACAGAGGACCATGCTACTGCACAACACCACAAACCCACTTCTCTCTTCTTCTACCCTAAACCTTGAAGTTTTTGAGTTTTCTCGCTTTGTTTATACACAACACGTCAATGGCCAGCACCAATATTGTGCTAGCTTCTGCACAGCAACCCATTAAGGCCGAGCTGAGAGTGTTAACCAGTTGACCCATTGGGAAATTTAAACCCCGGTTGATAGAATTAACAAGTTTTAAACCCAAGTTGTTAATTAAATTTATTATAAATAAACTTTGTTAAAACAAATAAACATTAATATCATGCACAGTGGAAAAGTAAATAAGACAAGATATGATGACTCAGGAAAACTAATGAAATAAACTAGTTTCACAATTAAAAACCTGGGGGGAAACCTTCCCGAAAAGCAATCTACTATAATAAAGAGAAATTTCAGATCTAGTATAAAATCTTTATTCCTAGACTCTATAATCCCTATAGATGAACTTACAGCAAAAACCTTCTACCGTTTCAAAACCTCTGAACTCTTCAATATATGAACGCCACCATTTTGCACGGATCCCAGTATATGACTAACCAATGATGCACGACTCCTATATGTGACTAACTCTAGCAACTTGAAGATATCATTAGCTGCAAAGTTCTCCACTTCATTAATAATGAAGATCAAGAAATACTTGGTTACAAAACCCTAAGACGCAAAAGGCACAGTAACTTATTATAGGGAGAATAAGGCACTAGGTCACTTTTTGCATGTGTTCTCATTGTATCTTCTTATGTGACGGTATTTAAAATAAACTTTATATATGTTTAGGGTTGTTAGAAAAGAAACTCTACACATATATGTCAGCATGGGCCGAAAATCAAATCTGGGAATTATGATTTCATAGATCTTGATAGATACTGTATTTGTCGAGAAACTGTTGAGACCTTGATAGATATATCTCTCGAGATATCTGTCGAGTTTTAATGAACAAAATTTTTTCACTTGTTTCTTGGACAGATTTGCATGGCTTCAATACTAGATTTGAACTCTTATTTCTTGAAGTACTAAACCCATCATAGATCTACCAAATTATAAGTAAAGTGCGTTTTGTCAAAGGATTAGCCAATTTACAATGACATATGTTCTAACAAGTTTCACATATGTCCTAACAATCTTCCCCTTTAGAAATCTATGACAAAACCACAACAAACAAATGAAGTATAAGAAAAGTCGTAAATCACTAAACTCATAATCAATTGTTGAGTACAGTAAAATTTAATCTTAACACAAACTCTTGAAAAATTTTGCAAGAAAAGAGTTCATGGCATGATAGACTTTAACAACTTGTCTTTCTGAAACACTTTAAACAAAACTCATCAAGCAACCTTAGTGTGAAACAGAAATAAAATATTGCATACAATAAGAAACATATGTATAAAGAGAGAAAAGAAATAACACATGGAGAGATAGGTGAAGAACAACATACATCATCATATATATATATATATGTGAAAATAAATACAATTTATGTAAAAATGGTCACAAGACCGGTGTACAAGAAGCTAAAAGAAGCTCCTAAAACAACAAGGAGGTAAACACTCCCCCTGAAACACAACTCGCCCTTACAAAGACATGTATTTCTCTCCCTAACATGTAAAATCTTAAAAAGAAACCGCATTTTCTCCCCCTTTTTGTCATGACTGACAAAGGGTACAAGAAGTTATAAAGCTCCAAGAAACATAAAGATGATCAAAGATGATCAAGGGGGCATAAGGAATCCATATAAATGCATGAATGTAATGAAACAAGATACTATGGATGACAAGATAATAGAAAGATGCAAAATATGTGAAAAGCAATGCATGCAAGAGGGTTTTCAACAGATCGAGAAGCTGTCGAGCTGCTATCGAGCAGAAGCCAACCTCGATGGATCGAGAATCTATCGAGGACCTATCGGCTAGACAAAAAGTTTCTCGATGGATCGAGAAGCTGTCGAGATTCTATCGAGCAGAAATCCAGAAACCTCGAGGGATTGAGATTGCGTTAACTTTTGTCGAGACAAGAAGAAAAAAGGGCTCAATAGATAGGAATCTGTCGAGAATCTATCGAGAAGCTATTGAGCATGATAAAAAGCAGTTTTTCAAAGAGAGGAAAAACACAAAGAAATAAATGCAATCAAGCAAACTACTCAACCAAAGATCTAAGCAACATGTTAAGCTCTCAAAAACATCTCTCACAAAAAAAAAAAAGAAAAAAAGAAAAAAGAAAAAAAGAAAAAGAAAACAAAGCATTCATAGATCCACACACACACACACACACACACACACACACATACAACATGTCAACATGGGCCGAAAATCAGATCTGAAAATTCTGATTTCGTAGATCTCAATAGATACTATATCTGTCGAGAAGCTATCGAGACCTCGATAGATATATCTATCGAGATATCTGTTGAACTTTAATGAACAGCACTTTTTCACTTGTTTCTTGGACAGATTTGCATGACTTCAATACTAGACTTGAACTCTTGTTTCTTGAAGTATTAAACTCATTCTAGATTTACTTAATTACAAGTAAAATGCACTTTGTTAAAGCATTAGCCAATTTACAATGACATATGTTCTAACAAATTTCACATATGTCCTAACAAGTTATAATTTAACTTGACTAAAATATAGACTTTTTTTAAAAATAATAATAATAACGATAAAAATTTTAATATATAACATTTGGTTTCATTATGATAGTTTTTCTCATCAGGATAAAACATTGATTTTTAATATGGACGAAAGTTGAACTCCTACTATTTAAGAGATAACTTTTATTTTTTGAAGAAGGAAAACATAATATCATCACGAAGATAAAACCATGTGTCACCATAACAAATACCAAGTTCTTTAGAACCCACTGGTAATTTAATTTCGTTAAATCACGTGTAATAAAAAAAAAAAAATCAAAGAATAATTAGTTTATCGGGTATGAAGTTGGTGCTAATATTTTTTTTTGAGCAAAAAGTTGGTGCTAATATGGAGACTCTCTGATGTTCTCAATTGTATTGACAAACAGGTCAGCATCGAAGTGTAAAAAAGAAGAATATTCTATTGTTCATTTCGGGCGTGGACATCTCTATTGACGAAATTTCGATCTTAGAGCCAATATACGATGCAATAAGGAAGGAGGAGCAGTATAAGATTGTATGGATCCCGATTGTTGACCAATGGAACGATGACATGCGTAAGAAGTTTGAGATGCTCAAATCCAAGATGCCATGGTAGGTAGTGCAGTACATTTCACCCATAGCTGGTATCAAGTTCATCAAAGAGGAGTGCCACTTCAAGAACAAGCCTATTATCGTGGTGATGAACCCAAAAGGGAAGGTGGAATGCCCAAATGCAATCCATATGTTCGGGTATGGGGAATGAGGGCATTTCCTTTCAGTAGCTCTGTTGAAGAAGATCTATCAAATGGAAGAGACTGGATGGGATCCATGGTGACTGGCATAAACCCAAATTTACATAATTGGGTAAAGTTAACTTAACTAATACAAGTTCTAAAACTCAATTGCAAAGGCACTAACACACACATTCACAAATGAATAAAAATCTTTTAATTATCTCACTTTAAATGTTTCATTTTATACGCTGTACATTTTCTGATGCGTATTTTTTTCTTCATTTAAAATAATAAAAATTTTGATATAATTGATAGAGTATAAAATAAAATATTGAGAGTAGACATATGTGATTTAATCTCACACATAATTAAACTAGTGATGTTCATGCAGAAAAAAAATTGATGATTAAAACATTTTCCTTAATCAGATCAAAGAGGAGAAGTACATTTTCTTCTATGGTGGCAAGGACAAAGAGTGGATTCAACAATTTACTAAAAGTGCAAATGTCCTTGCAAACGATCCAGTGATAAAGGACGCAGGGGTTTCTATAGAGTTGCTTTGTGTTGGAAAGAGCAACAAAGGTGAGGATGACCACAGTATCTTAGGGCATTTCTGGAACTGTATAGATAGCTTTTTCTTTTCCAAAACACAAAGGAAAAGTGAACCCGACCCAGTGGCACATGAAATCCTAAAGTTGCTTTCGTACAAGAATGAGAGTGGATGGGCTGTGCTTAGTAAAGGGTCTAGAGTGGTGGTGAGCGGACATGGGACCTCATTTTTGAAGGTGTTAGAGGAGTTTGAGAAATGGAAAGAGCATGTGCGCCAAATAGGCTTCGAAGTTTGCTTCAAGGAGTACCATGTGCGCCAAATAAGCTTCGAAGTTTGCATCAAGGAGTACCATGATAAGCTTCTTCACACTACTCGACGTTGTTGCCGTGTGAATATCCTCATTACTACTGGAAAGATCCCAGAGCATATGAAATGTCCCGAGTGTCCACGAGTCATGGAGGCCTATAAAGAAATGTTTATGCTAGTCAGGTATCTCTCTGATACCTGTGGGTTCCTCTTTGGTACCTATGATTTCAATTCTACGAAAACAGGGTACAACCACTGGTGAGCATTCCATGTTTTCAAAGGATGGGAGGTTTTTCAGGGGAGAGGTTGGGGCTAGGGTCTTGGCACTCTTGCTTGGGCTTGGGTTTGTTTCTTCGTCTTTGTCTTCGTCTTCTGCCTTGGAAAGGTTTTTGAAAGAAAGTGATTCCATCATGTTCCTGTGTCTTTTACTCTGGAGGCGGCATTGGTAACTCTCAAAAGATTCTTGTTTTTCTTCTTCTTCTTCTTCTTTTTCAGTGCACCTAAAGAAATACTACCTCATAGTCCTCATACTCCTTCACATCTGCCATCTTCCACCAGCAATTCAAATCCCAATCCCAATTTAATTCAATACAAACCCTAATTAGATAGTTTTTAATTTGTAGGTTTTTCGATTAGATTTGGTTTTGATCAACCGTAGAAACCCTAATTACAGAAAAACAAACAATACGAAATACAAGGCACAAAATTCGCATATAAAGAAACATTCCTGAGAGAAACAATAAATAATATTAGTTTCAAGTGTTGCCACATTGACGGTGCTATGAATGGACTGCATTAGATCCCTACTTCTCTTTCTGCTAGCTTGTGCTCCTACTAAATAATAATATTATGTTTAAGACTTTTCTTTATACGCTAATATAATGTTTAAGATTTTTTTTTTTTGGTTAGTAACCAGAGCCACTAGTACGAGGGTGTGTGTTTGAGTAATGCTTCGATAAAAGACATCTTGATTAATTTCGTGATTGATGCCCACATTTGTGGGGGTGCATCTTTATATAATGTCAAATTTTGACATTGCAATAATGGAAGGTGTGGGGACTGGATTTAAGTACTTCTTCTGCTAGACGAGTGGACTCAGACCCAACTAGCCCAATACAATGAATTTGTAGAGAGTGGGCCAAAGAACTAGGTTTTAGTGCATGAACAACAGTTAATATGGCGTTTGTGGATGACAGTTACAATGAGTTCCCAAGACAATCAAGCAGAAACGAACCAAGTTGGTACAAGAGAGTTTGTCCTCAGCACAATTCGAGGAGTTTTGTTCTAGTAAGTATTGAATGAGAATAGTTACAGGAGTTCTTCCCATCATCCCTCCTTTTCTTGAAAGATCTCTTACATTATATACCTCATTTTAGTTGATCTTAGCCCTCCATTTGTTAATCATGCAGGTCACTACTTGAGTGCTTGTCCCATCACCCGTCTTCCCATTCTTTCTGTGGGTTGTAGCAATCAAGGCAGCACTGTTCAGAGGTCATTTCATTATTAATGCGGCCAAACGTTAGTTGTGGGCATTTAATGCGGAGGTCACAGTTTATCTTGGAATTGCTCATCCAGCACGTTTCCATGGCTAACACATTGTACTTGTCCTTTCTTTTGGGATGCTTCTGGGAGGCTGCCTTCGATGGTGTGTTGCTCCTCCCTTTTATGGTCTTGGTTGGTCGATGACAGGATTGTCCTCGGTGATGCTCCTGGGCAATTTGGACTTTCTCACTTCATCCTCGGACGCTTCTTCCTCCTCGGCATAGGCCTTGTGTTTGGTATAAAGTGGACTAGGGTTGCCAGATTCTTTGAGCCCACAATAGCCCCTCAAAATCATGCTGTTCGGATCCTCAGACGGAGAGGAAGATTTTGATGTCCTCAGGCCTTTGTCATGGCTTATCAAGTCTTGTCCTCTGTCAGTGCCAGAGTCTTTTCACCTGTCCAAGGCACGTTCCTGGCGCTTCGGTTTGCGGAGTGAGCCCTCATTAAATTCTGGCAGCTCTGTGCTTCCCACGTTCAACGGTGTGATACCAATCCAGCGGCTAGTGTTTTTATTGGTTACCGAGCAGGAATTTTCCCGCTTTTGGGTTTTCTCTTTGATATAAATACCTTTCCAATCAACTTCTTTCATTGCTTTAGCGTTCCATTTGTTCTAGCGCACATACCTTGAATCTGCATACTTTTTCTGCGTACCTATGTCTTTATTAATACTCAAAGCTTGTCTGAGGACCCTCCCACTTGTTTTGTAAGTCCTCTCAAACTTTTCTTCTTTGTTATACTGCACTTTCTCCTTCTCTCCACCTTTTTTCTTTTTAAATATCCTCGGCCCTATTCTCTTTCCTTAGTCTTTTTAGTTCCCTGTTCCTCCTATAGAAATGGGTAGATTTAAGAGCTTAGTAGATTTTGAGGGTGCCATGGTGGATTTTAGGGCCCAATACAGGATTCCTCCTGATGTTGGCCTTAGGTATTGTGAGGAGGGGGAGTGGTTTGAGCGAATGCAGGAGGGCGAGGTAGTGATCCCCATGATCGCCTTCATAGAAGGCAGCATGAGGATTCCAATGGGGGAGGTTATGAGGAGTTACCTTAGGTTCTTCCGTTTAGCCTCTACCTAGTGCACTCCCAACGTATTTAGGATATTGGGTTATGTAGATATGTTAAACGAGAAAATGGGACTAGGGCTGACCCACCACAACGTTAATTGGGTATACAACCTTTATTACTTGAAGGGGAAAGGGTACTACCTAAAGACGAGAAAGCCCGCAATTAGACTTATATAGTGCCTCCCTGAGTCCAGTAAGGGCCTAAATAAGGACTTTTTGATCGTATCTGGGGAATGGCACGATGGCCTTCCCTGTCCAACACGAGAAGGGCAACCAGGTGTGATTCTAGGAATAGTATGAATAATTGGCTCATTATACTATGTAGGGTCAGCATTACTTTATTGTCACTGACATGTTCTTTATGGATTTTGCAGACAGACACGCCCTTAAGCCAAATTTCAGTTTGGTCAACAGAGAGAGTTTGGACAAAATTCTCAAGGCTGAGGTGTTCATTAATGAGGAAGATGGCCAACTTCGAGCAGCTCATCTGATTCTGGGGATCACGCCCATCTCACGCGCCTTTCAAGCACCCAAGTGTGTGATAAAGGGTAAAGATCCCCGTTTACATCGCATTAGTGTTGATGTGGAAGGGTTTCTTCTTCCTGAGGACGCCGTAATCCCAGAGGGCCTATCTTTAGTTGGTTCTTCCTCCTCCCATCCTAAGGTAGAAGAAGGGGAAGAGGAAAAGTCATAGAAAGAGGAGGAATCGTTGATTTGGGTTCATCCGAGGACAAATTCGAAGTCTTCATTAAAGCCCAATCACCCGAGGATCCACCCGGTGACCTAGGCAACCAGAGCTGTATGGAAGCGGACTTTCCCTCAGCGGATACTATTTCAGAGGAGGACATGGGAATTTAAAGGAAATAAAAAAAGAGTTTGATAGAGCTCATAGAATCCTAACCCAGGAAAGGTCCACCCCACGAACCGTCCTAACCCAAGCTTCCTCCTCCTCCTCCAAAACTTCCTCCCCCTTCTCCTCAATCATCCTTGCCTCCCAGGGTAGAATCGGTGGATTCGAAGAGGAAAAGAGAACAGAAAGGGAAGGATGTGATAGAGGCTAGAGGGCCCCGCCCTACGTCCAAAGATGAGGCCCAACGAGCAGTGAAATAGCTGAAGATTGGGCCAGGGGGACAAAGGGGCTCAGAGAGGAGAGATACTCAGCCCATTGAGCCCCAAGCCTGGCTTCTAACTCCAATGCTCCATGGTGAGCCCCTAAGAGAGAATGCATCTATTAGGGACTTCCATGGAGGCACTGGGTGCCATGTGGCCTTGGCTTTGGAGGAGGCTCTACTATTTCTAGCTGATATGGCCGAGCTGCGGAATACCAAAAGGCCAGAGGTTTTCCTAAACCTCAAAAGATACTTAGGCATGGTAAGCATTCGTCCTTTCTCTCATACTACTTTTATCGTTGCTTGTAAGGTCACTGACCCATTTTCCTTCCATTTTTTTTTTTAAGGCTTTCTAAGCTACTTTTAGGATTTAGGAGATAACTAACTCCTACTATCGTCAATTGGATGACGAGAGGAACAGGCGCTCGGCAGCTGTGGAGTCCTTTAAAATCCCTAACCACTCCAACCAGGATCTAAGGAAGAAATTGAATGAGGAAAAGCAGGCAAGAAAAAGTATTGACTCGGCCCTAGCAGGTGCACAAAAACAAGCCAAGGACCAGAGGCTGCTTCTGCATGACGCTAAGGAGCAGCTGGCTACTTCTAAAGGGCAAGTAGCAACCCTTCAGAAGAAGCTAGCTGAAGTCCAGAAAGAAAGAGATCAAGTCGAGAAGGCTAGGGCTAAGGCCGTGAATGCAAGGCAGAAGCTGAGAAGGCCAGGGAGGCAACGGAGCAGTACGGTTATGACATCGGAGTGGCCAAGACCGAGAATACCCTCAGAGTAGAAGTGCCAGCCGTATGCCGGACCTATTGTGCGCTAACTTGGGCAGAGGCCCTCAACCAGGCTGGGGTTGAGGCTTTTTTCAAGTTAAGGAAGCCTGAGAAAGTTTTCTACCCTCCAGCCATTAGAGCCTCAGAGCTGCCTCCTCTTGGTGAAGCAGCTTCCACAGCTGTTACCCCTGACAAGGAGCCACAGCCTCAAAACCTTCCTCTTCATCCCACCCAGCCTGAGCAAGTACAAGAGACTGAAGCTCTTTAGGGAACCTTAGCTGGTGTGGGGGACTCCTTGAATGAGGGTGCAGAGAAGTCACATGATGGTGCTGCTTCCCAAGATTTTCAAAAGGCCCTAGCCTTGGTCACCTTGCCTGCATAGGAGGACCCTAAGGAGCAGGAGAAGGTGATTTCCATTAAAGCAGCCAAGCAAACAGACAAAACTTCTAAGGCTGGGCTTCAGATAAAACTAAAAAAATAGGCCTTTGTTTTTATCATGTACTGTTTAGTTCTTGTAATTGAATTTTTCCCTTTGTAAGATATGCTTTAATGAAATATGCCTTCTACTTTCCTAGATTTGCATGAGTCGTTTTCTTTACTTTTGCAATTTACATTCTGATAGCCACTATGTTATAACAATGTGAAGTTATTTGTCCAGAGGGAAAACATAATCTTCACATGTTTCTTGATTGGGAATTAGAATAGACCTAAGTCACTAGGTCTTCAGTAATTTATCAAATTTTCAAACTTGTTAAAGAAAAAAAAAAAAAAAACGTTTAGGTGCTGGTTAAACAAAAGCTAGGTTCATGGCATCCTAAGATGCTTCAAGTGATACCCATGGGCTTAGTTTTGAGATTCTAGTTTTGATACTTATTAGACAAATTTTACTCAGTGCTAACTTTTCCAAAGTAGAGGGTCCAAGGAACTAGGCATAGCTTAGGTTCTGTTTAACACTTAGATAAATTAGTTCCCTCCGGGTTTGAGTCTGAGGACCATGCAAGACCTTGGTTCCATCTAGTATTTAGGTTCTTCTTGAAGTAACTAGTTTCCCCATAGGTTTGAGTCCGAGGACCATGCAAGACTTTGGTTCTGTCTAGTACTTAGATTCTTCTTGAAGTAACTAGTTTCTCCATAGGTTTAAGTCCGAGGACCATGTAAAACCTTGGTTCTGTCTAGTACTTAGGTTATTCTTGAAGTAACTAGTTTCCTCATAGGTTTGAGTCTGAGGACCATGCAAGACATTGGTACTGTCTAGTACTTAGGTTCTTCTTGAAGTAACTAGTTTCCCCCATAGGTTTGAGTCCGAGAACCATACAAGACCTTGGTTCTGTCTAGTACTTAGGTTCTTCTTGAAGTAACTAGTTTCCCCATAAGTATGAGTCTGAGGACCATGCAAAACCTTGATTCTGTCTAGTACTTAAGTTCTTCTTGAAGTAACTAGTTTCCCCATAGGTTTGAGTCCGAGGACCATGCAAGACCTTGGTTCTATCTAGTACTTAGATTCTTCTTGAAGTAACTAGTTTCCTCATAGGTTTGAATTCGAGGACCATGCAAGACTTTGGTTCTGTCTAGTACTTCGTCATTACTGCTTGGAGTGAAGGAATTTATCCTCAGCGTTGGAAGGTTTGCTTCTAGAGTGATAACAGCTTTTGCCTTGCTTTGCCGAGGAGGGGTTCTTCCTCATACTGGGCCCTTGGCCCAACACTGACCTGGATATAGGTGGCCTGGCCTTCCATGCCCACGTGTGACAGTAGCCTCATCGTGCCAATTTTTCGCCACTTTTGATTAGAGGCGTCTTTCGGCTATTCGAGTTGTGTACCTAACGTTTCAGTACGCAAGGCATGCCCTCATTAATATCTTTGTGGATTGACACAGATCCAATGACTGGTGGTTTCTTTGGAAACTGGGCAGGGTTTATATCGCTTGTAATTCTTCCTTTGAATTCCGTGCAGATTAGTTTCCACTAGCCTTCGCCATCTATATAAGGCGCCCTAAGGGAATTGTTGTTCCTCATGTACGAATCCTTGAGTTTTGTAGGAGTCTTAAGCTCTCAACCATTCAGGCATTTCCAAGGATCTTGCCAAGATCATGACTAAGGCCTAGTGAATGAGATGGCCCTGGATAAGGGCAATGGCAGGGAATTCGAGCCCCCTTTAGGAACCAAGAATGCCGCCTAGATCCTGGACTGTACGATTGAGGCAAAGGAAGCAAAGGCCAAAGGTGTTCCTACCTTTCAACCGAGCAAGGAAGAAGACCCTCCTCCTTCTGCCAAGAACCGAAGCAAGCGTAGATTGCATCAGATTTTTGGTGCGATAAAGTTCAGGTCTTACCTTGATGGTAGGACTTCTCTTTGTTAGGAGAAGAGGGGGCCCAACAGGCGCTTCCGCCCCTTCTTCTTTCTCATCGTCGGTACCACCCACTTTGGCTCGATTGCTGCTGGGACAAGATGGCGAATCTACCATTCCCATGGGCTTTCTTTTTTTGTAGTTAGCCTTAAAACAAGCCTGCCTCAGCCTCTTCTTTTATAGTTAGCTTTAAAACAAGTCTGCCTAAGCCGTTTGGTGTATGATGTACCTTTCCTTTATTTAATAAAAAAGGCTGCACTTTTTACTTTCTGAATCTTTCATTTCTCTACAATAATTATTTCATGATTGTGTACGTTGTTGTTTTTCCCTTTAATGGAACTTGGAATTGGTGTTGTTGACGGCAACAAAAAATTGTCACCCTGACTTTAACAAAACCGACGGTAGTAATCAGCCGCTAACTTTAAATAAGCTAACAACATAAGAACAATCAGGAACATAACTATGTGCTCTATATCGCAGGTTGCACAACCATCAAAGAATGTCGCCAGTGCACATTGATTTTCCCGAAGCAGGAGGTCCAGGACCCAGCCTGGCTAAGGTTCCATTTAACCGCATCAAAAGATTCCAGGATATCAATATATTCCTTCTAGGCTACTAGACCTGCGAGAACCAGCCCCTTGGTAGAGGTACGGGGTGTATACTTGATGTCAGAAGCCCTTAGAACTGTGCCCCATTTAGCAATCCTCCATGCGTAATTAGTGCTTCGAAGCGTAGACTTGAGCGAAAGCTGAGTTTATGACAACAACTGCGTGTGTTCTTGGAAGTAATGGGGAAGCTTTTGTGTAGCATGCACCACCGCCAGAATGAGCCTCTTTAGGGGCTCTTGCTGATGGGAGCTTGACCTTATCATGATTATTCGTTGCACCCACTAATGCACAAGTTCTTCCCACAGACGGCGCCAATTGTAGGGACTGAATTTGAGCACTTCTTCTGCTGGATGAGTGGACTCAGACCCAACTAGTCCAATACAATGAATTTGTAGAGAGTGGGCCAAAGAACTAGGTTTTAGTGCATGGACAACAGTTAATATGGCGTTCGTGGATGACAGTTACAATGAGTTCCCAAGACAATTAAGCAGAAATGAACCAAGTTGGTACAAGAAAGTTTGTCCTCGGCACAATCCGAGGAGCTCTGTTCTAGTAAGTATTGAATAAGAATAGTTACAGGAGTTCTTCCCATTGTCCCCTCTTTTCCTGAAGGATCTCTTACATTATATACCCATTTTCAGTTGATCTTGGCCCTCCATTTGTTGATCATGTAGGTCACTACTTGAGTGCTTGTCCTATCAGCCACCTTTCCATTCTTTCTGTGGGTTGCAGCAACCAAGGTAGCACTGTTCAGGGGTCATTTCATCATTAATATGGCCCGAATGTTAGTTGTGGGCATTTTATGCGGAGGTGATAGTTTATCCTGGAATTGCTTCTCCACCACGCTTCCATGGCTGACACATTGTACTTGTCCTTTCTCTTGAGATGCTTCTGGGAGGCTGCCTTCAATGGTGTGTTGCTCCTCCCTTTTATGGTCTTGGTTGGCCGAGGACAGGATTGTCCTCGGCGATGCTCCTGGGCAATTTGGACTTTCTCACTTCATCCTCGGACGCTTCTTCTTCCTCGGCATGGGCCTTGGACTTGGTATAAAGTGGGCTAGGGTTGCTAGATTCTTTGACCCCACAGAATGCATCTTTATTTATAAGTATGACACTTTGCTAGCATTTTCTTTTTATAATAATATTTTTTAAGGTTCAAAGATGGAACTTTGTAGAAAAATAATGCCTCGTTAAAGCATTCACAATAGAGATTGTAAAACCATGCAAAAGCTATTTTAGCACCCTAACCATAACAATCATGCTACATCAAAAGTGTTATATCTAAAAATTTATAACATTCAACTACGGTGAAATATTATATTTACTGCTTAATAAAAGAGAATAAGCTAAAGGCTATGAGATGTGAATGGAATGGGTTCGTAGTTGATATCACGATTTGCCATAAAAATATTTGTTAGCCTTGGATTATTTTAAATAACTCAAAGACATGGTTGATATCATTAAGAAGAACTACGAATACGAAGAGTTCTCTTTCTCTTTTCCCTCCACTCTATAAAAGTGCTTTGTGAATGTGAGTCTCTTTTATTGTGAGTGGTGTGTGAGTGTTTGGAAATTTGAGCATGTGAATGTCTGAAATAAAATGGAATAGAAAGAGAAACTGATCTAAAGGTTAGAGAGAGAGAGAGAGAGAGAGAGAGATTAATGAGAAAATGAGAAAAATGAGAAAATGAAAACATGTATTCATCCCACACAAATGGCATTAGTGAGTACAAGATATTTATAGGTTGCTAGATGAGCATGATTATATCTAATAGTCTCTATTCTAATTAACTCATAATGGAGTCTATAATTATTTAGAACTAATTACAATGACTATAATAGTAAAATGAAAAGATAATGAATACTTTAAGGGTATTGATTTATAAGAGACTTTTAAAAAAAATTATGAAAAAAGAAAAAGAAAAAACCTATTTTTTTAACAATTTTTTATATTTCTCATAAAAGTAATATCAAAATTTTCCTAAAATTATCTATTAACAAATACTTGAAAGCACTCGTTAATAAAGCCCAATAATAAAATAGATTTTGTTTAAGTTTATTAATTAAAACGACTCGTCATGCAATTATTGTTATTCAGAGAGTAATAAATAGGTAGTTTCACTTAGATATCATGCTTGACCTACAGTCCACAACACACTTTAATAAGGAGAATTGCAAGTCATTCAATACCAACGCTTCTTGTCGTGGACCATATATGTATCCTATTAAATAGTGTGTCCTTTAGTGTCATCTACAAAAAAGAGTCTACCAGCTTCCAACAAATTGGCATCAGAGCTAATTGATTTGTGGTGATAATGGCAATTTCCAATTGGAAAGTCTCATTCTAATTTTCTCAACTTACCAAGAAATTTTTTGATAACTTAAGTATTTAGATGAAGGCATTGCTCATACCCCAATATGCATAAGAGATAGATGTTTGTTTGTTTAGGCCCCTTGAAAACAGATTAGTTTAACCTAATAAATTAGTCAAGTATTTATTTAGGCTAATTATGAGATCTATGTTAAATACATGCAAACATATTACTTAGTGCAAAAAAGTAAAGAAGACAGTAATATGATGACCTAGAAAAACCAATGAAACCAACCACTTTAAAGTAGAAACCTGGAGATGATTTAACCTAACTATGCTCAAGGTAAACAAATCTACTATGATAGAATGGAAGATTCCAATAGATTTAAACCCTAAATCTAAAGCTACCTCATGTAGATCTTACTAACATGACCACATGCAGCTCCAACTCCAACTCCACAGACTCTTCTATCTTGGATTTGTTGAACACAAACTTCTCGTTTGTGACTTTGAGATCCCACTCAAAAGTTTTAGATCACCATTAGTAGTAGATCTTTATGCAGCAACTTGTTTCCATCAGTTCTTGATCATAAATCTCGTTCGATAGACGCTTGTAGAGTTAGAAGATTATGAAAACCTCACAAATCTCACAGGATTAACTTACAAGACTTCCAAGAGCTTCTAAAACGTAATTAGGGTTTTCCTTTTATACCTTGTAGTGTTTGACCGAAATCCTAAATGTTTTCATGGGTTTGGGCTTGATTTAAAATCAGCAAAGCATGATTTTCGATCGGTCGAACCTATCTTTTGATTAGTCAAGTTTCACAGAATGTGAACTCTTTTTTCTGCAGCTTAACAATTCTTGAATCTTGACTTGTAAAATCTTGAGCAATGTATAACACCTAATCTAGATATGTTTTTGTTCTCGGTTTGCCAACATACACAAATTTAGAAAACTAAACATTTAATCCTAAATATTTAGAACCTAACAATAGGGTAAAAGAGTTATGTTTAGTCACAATATGAAGCATTTTGACTTCAAATCAAAGTAAGCCTTGCAAAACAAAACGGTTAGGAAAAAAAAAAAGCCCTTACGTTGATCTATCGAGGTTTGGATGAAATTATGGTCAAGAAAATTGCAAATTCATCCAAGCAAGCATGAAAGATTCTTCATAACTCTCTTAAGGGAATTGAAAAGGTGAAGAAAGTTTGCCTTCAAATATTGAGAGATTAGCACGAAAGCTTGTACATGAGATAATTTAAATTAGTTTTGGATTACTTTTAATTTTTCAAGGGTTTTGGTCATTGTGAATCAAATAAAAAGATCAAAGAACTTGGTTGATGATTGTGTAGTAGAAATAATCCTTCAGTCATTAGCTTTTAAGTTTGATTATATCATTGTGGCGATTAAGGAGTCAAAAGGTTTGGAGTATTGAACATTGACAAAGATTTTGGGATTTTTACAATCCCTTGAAGAAAGACTCAACAACAAGAAGAAATAAGAGCCTTTGGACCAAATCTTACAATCAAAGCTAGCTTACTTTATATGACAAAGGATGGTGTCAAAGTAGTCAAAGAGACCAAGGATTTGGAGATGGTTGAGGAAGAAGATTAGGAATGGTCGTAACTTTGCTAATTATTTTTATTTATTTATTTTTATTTTTATTTTTGAGCATGAACTCTGCTAATTATGAAGAGGACTCAAAGACAAACAAAAAAAATTATATGACAAATCTTTCATAAAATGTATAATCATTAAGAGAAATATTATGTCTATAATATTTTTTTAACATTTTTATAACAAATCCTAAGTGATAGGTTGTTACAGGTGTGATAAAAAAGTAATTTCAATGATAAGTTCAAATTAGAACCAATAACAACTAACTACTTATAATTTATTATAAAAATGCGTAGGTAGCACTTTTCAATTGTTAAAGATTTGGGCTTAAGTTGCCAACAATGTTAAGCAGAAAGCCTAGAGCCTGGTGCTTCTCAATGCTTGTGATTATGGATTTAGTTGACTAGAGTAACAAATATTTGAAACTTGATTTGATGGTTTTTTTTATAAAGAAACTGACTAATGTGTGACAATTTTGGGCGGAATTCAAATTAACTACCCTATTGTCATGTTCATGGTTTATGCCTTTGTCGGTCAAGTAAAGGTTTGTGGACAAATTCCGTCTAGAGGCAACGCCCCACCATTTTTTTTTTTTTTTTTTTCACACATTATATTGCAAGATAATAGCTTTTGTTTTAAGTTAAAGTAATACTATAGTTACAAACTATTTTATAATATTTTTGCAAATAGTTAATATGATAAACTTTTTATTAGTTTTCATCTAAGCCTCCTATTAATATCACATTTTCATTTAACAATAATCATGCCACTTTATTAAATTTTTTGTAAAAAAAAACCTAGTATTTATCTTTCAAGTAAATAAATAAAAGAAAAGAAAAAGACAATAGATAAAAAGATATGGGTCCGGTTAATGTCCATCTATTTTTGAACATATTTTTTCAAAAATTAAAAAAATTGTCAATATTTTTTTAATTCTCAAAAAAATATTTTTAAAAATAATTAATTATTATGTGCTAGGCACACATTAGCAGAATTCAAAAGATATTCACCAACGGGGAGGAGCATATTCTATTCCTACTGTTGCGCAATGGGGCGTAGTACCTTACCTGACATTGTGGCCAGTGGTCACTACTAATTAGCTATAAACAAAGACAAATAATGTGGTAGATTTATTTATTTTTTGGGTAAACGACAATGTGGTAGAGTGATTGATTGATATTATGTGTTATCGCCTCATTGGATTGTGCCAAAAAAAATCGTTGCCAGCCCCCACCTATTTCATTTGCAGTAGTAGTGCTGCGTGTTGCACGTGAATTTTATCTTGGAGTTCCCCCGTATATAGCTCCAAATGGGTGCGGCGTGTGAGTTATCACCAATTACTCTATGTCTGGTTGTACTTGGGGAATGGGAAGAGAAAGGAAAAGAGGAAGGGAAGGGAAAGAAGATAATTTCTCTTGATGTCTTTGGATATGGGTAAGAAAAAATGAACAAAAAAAATGTGAGTATTCTATTTTTCTTTTGTTTAATTTGAAAAAAAAAAAGTAAAGAAAAATGCATAGAGAAAAAATTCATATATAACACTTGTAATTTTTTAAAGTGTTAAAAATATATTAGTCATTTTATACAGTATAAAATGACAGGCCCATAAAATTTGCAATCTCCTTTCTTTCCTCCCGTTTCCGCCCATATTGAACCGATACCAAAACAATGGACCCCATGACATCTCATTCCACCTTATCCATTTTTCTTCACTTTGTCTTTGGTACAACCAAACAGTGAACCAATCAAAAAAAAAAAAAAACCAAAAAGTGAAAATGAGATGTCTTTCAACCTTTTCCCTTCTTGGAGTTTCTGCTTAGATAGATCCAAATGGATGTGTGAGTCATCACCAATTACTCTTTTAAAATGGATAGGCCATTAATAAAAACGAAGTTATTTTCACATTTATGATTTAACTAGTTTTGCATGTGTTTTATTTTTATTTTTTGAGGCTTGTTAGACTTCACTAAATTATTAAGATAGTTGTAGTTTGCAAAAGACAAAGTATGACTTTTGTAGCTGAGTTGGTTTTATTTATTTATTTATAATTGGTGGGTGACATAACTTTCAGCTCACGTGGTTGTTTTTGACTAGTCAAATTTGGACTATTTCTTTTCTTATTTTAAGTGATTTTTCTCTGCTCACAGAAAAATATTAAAAAAAATAAGAAGTGATTTTCACACGTTGTTTCTTTTATATATGTTATTTTATTGGAGACAAATTATAACCTTACATTTTTTTAGGTGGTTTAATTTGAAACCTAGTTTTAGAACTTTTTTTGAAATAAATTCTAAGTTTTAAGATTGTTACAAATTAAATTTTATAATTTCTCTAAACCCTTGTTATTTTGAGTTTTATGTGGAGAGTTTTATATCACAAAATTCCCATTCATTATCATAAATGTCAACCATCAAGCTATGGATGATTTCTGTATGTCTTTTAATGAATAATTATTATATTTGTTTGAATATAAAAGCAAATTAGTTACTAAAGGGATTCTCTCTCTCTCTCTCTCTCTCTCTCTCTCTCTCTCTCTCTCTCTCTCTCTATATATATATATATATATTATGGGTAAATTACAAAGTTTGTCCCTATTTTTTACGTCATATTTCAATTTGATTCATAACCTTTTAATTGTGTCAGTTTGGTCCCTAACCTTTTGTTATTGTGTCAAAACTATCCAGGCCGTTAAGTAATTGATGAAAAATGCTCACATGACTAACAATAAAAAATATATATATATTTTTTATACTACATGACTTCCACATAAGTTGCCATGCAACATTAATTATAAATATCAACATTTTCTAATTTACTATAACTCTCTCTGTGTCCCCTTCTCTCTGTTGATTTCTTTCTATCCTCAGACTCAGATAGCTCCATGACAAAAACTCTTCAAGCTCCTTCAATTAGGCCAATCAATTGAATACAAATTGGAGTAAAATAAAAGTTTTTCGTACGATTCTTTTAAGAATAAAATAAGCTAAGGAAACAAATACAATCACCTCATAATCGAATACCCACTTGAGATCAATACTGTAAAAGATTCTTAAAAAAAAAAAAAATCAATACTGTAAAACCAGACCCAAATTAGCAAACAATGTTAACAAGATTAAAATCCAAAAGAAAACAAGTACAGACATGGATCTTTAAAAATTGGAATGATTATACAAAGAAAAAAAAAAAAGGAGAGAAATTGTTAGACCAACCAAGAGCTATAAAGGTGATGCTCCAGATGCTTCCATACATTTTTGTCAGAAAGTTTGTATAATCGTATTGTCTCTCTTTGACTCTCCCATTCTCACTGTTTCCCTTAAAACCAAGCTGACCCACCATTACCCAGGGCACTGGGCAGTAGCCATGATCATAAAATGAAAATCAAAGAAAATTATCAAACCTGTTACATCACCAGAGGTACTGGTAGCATTGTTTTCATCACACAGAACATTGTTCATTGTGCTGTGAATCATTGCGTGCACTTAGATTTTCATTTGGCAAAGGAATATCTTTGATGGGTTTTTTCGTGTTCGGTCATGATGTTAATCAAGGAAAACCTATGCCAGGTTGAGACTTATGGTGTTTGATCTCATGGATTTCAGAGGTGTGGGTGACGAGGTCACCATGAACACAGAGGCAGTTGAGGTTTTTTTTTTTTTTTTTTTTTTTTTTTTTTTTTTTTTTAATGTTGACGTGGCAGTACACATGGAATGAAAATAATATTTTATTTTTACTATTAGCCATGTGAGTATTTTTCATCTATCATTTAACAGCTAAGACCATTTTGACACAATACCAAAAGATTATGGACCAATTTGACACAATTAAAAGGTTATAAACCAAATTAAGATGTGTCATAAAGGATAAAAACTAACTTTGTAATTTACCCTATATTTATTTATTTATGAAAATCTTTCCTATAATTACCTAATTTGTATAAGACGTGAATACTACACATAATAAAACACAATATATATTTATACTTTATTATTTTTAATTAGTGTTATAAGTATAAGACTGGTTCTTTTCTTCATTTTTTATTTTTTATTTTTATTTTTAATGCTTTTCTTGTCTTTGGTTTGTATGCTTATGATGGTGTTGGTGGTGATTGATTTGGCAATTTTTGGATCTGGGTTTTATGAATCAGATGTTTTGAGCTTTGTTTAGCTGGTATGATCAAGTGGTGAAAGGGTAAGAATATAGCGTGCGTTTGGATTAGGATTATAAAGGAAAATTATTTCACTATTCAGCTTATTTTTGGTATTATTCATGAGCCCCACTGCACTTTTTAGCACTATTCATAGATAATTGGTATCCAAACACATCTTTACTTGATTGTTAAACTTTTTTCCCTCAATTATTTTTAGGAATAATATATAAATATTAAGATAAAATATTGTTTTTACTTTTTACCACTTAACTTTACATAAATTTCTTTTTTTTTTTTTTTAATTTGAAAAGTGAAAATAGTAAAACTAATGATTAAATTCGGCAGAACTAAAAAAGTAAAAAGAACTAAATTAAAAGTAGATTAAGTCTTTGGAAAACACTTAAAGTATAAGTATGGAATTAAAAATCTGTTAAAAACACTCACAACAGATTGCTATAACCTTACCTTGATTCTTGATTTCTAGAATTAGAAAATTTTCTTTTTTTGATAGACTCTAGAATTAGAAATATGTAGTTGAAGTTGGGCCACATAGTTATCGTAAAAGATGTACAATAATTTCCAATTACTCTTAAAATGGATTGGCCAGTAATTAATGCAAAGTTGTTATCAAATTTATGATTTAACAATGTTTGCATTTTTTTTTCTAGAAATAATTACAACATGCTGCTAACTCTGCAGTTTAAACATTTTTTCCCTTAAACTCCCAAACATTTTATGCATGAAGAGGTGTCAATCCAACTACAAGGTCTTTAGCTTTTTTAAGTTTATTTAGATAGTAGTTTACAAAATATAAAGTATGACTTTAGTACTTGAGTTGGTTTTTATTTATTTATTTATGATTGGTAGGTGAAATAACTTCAGCCAGTTCACGTGGTTGTTATTGACTAGAAAAATTTGGACTGTTTCTTTTTTTATTTATTTTAAGTAATTTTTCTCACATTGTATCTTTTTTGTTATTTTATTGGAGATAAATTATAACCTTACATTTTTTTGCGTGGTTTAACTTTTGTGGTTGTTGAAAATGGATTGTTTAACTTGAACCTATAGTTTTACAAGTTTTTAAATTATATTCTAAAATTTAAGTTCGAAAAAGATTAAAGTGAACGTAGCATTAGTTCAAAAAGATTAAAGTGAATTAATGTAGGAAACATAAAAATAAAATTAAAAATTGAAGGGATAGAAATTGTTTTAATTTTACTTTCTACAATATTTGATAAAGAGGATAGAAAATTGTAGGAAAATGCAAAAAAAAAAAAAAAAAGTTTTTATTCATATAATATGATGGATAGAAATTGTTTTAATTTTACTTTCTACAATATTTGATAAAGAGGATAGAAAATTGTAGGAAAATGCAAAAAAAAAAAAAAAAAAGTTTTTATTCATATAATATGAGCAAAATGATAATATATATTCAAAAATAATTTTCTCTTTACCTTTTTCTCTCCATTTTGAAGAATAAATTTTGGTAGGTTCAGATAGAAAATTATACCCATTCTCTTTTACATCTCCCCTTATTTTCACCATGCCAAATCGGGAAAAACTTCCATTTTTCATTCTCTCCTATTTTTAGGACGAGAGGTCAAAATGAATAAAATTGATTCAAAATATTTAATTAATTTGAATAACAAAATAAATATTATAAAATTAAAATTTTGAACTTTCACACAAAATTAAAATTAATATAAGAAATCTAAATAAATAATTAGGTTACTTAAGATTAATTATATTGATTGAATAAACAACCTTGGATTTCCTTCTTCCGCCCATGCTTATATCAAAAGGACCCTTTATTTTTTTTAAAGGAATATCTAAAAGATTTAAATTATCAATCACCATGGAAAATTTTCTCATCTAGAACAATTCTTAAAATTCCAAGGGAGCGGATATGAAAAGGAAAGTGCCAGTTGTAGCTCAAATCTTGATCCATAACTTAGCCCCATTGAATAAGAAAGGCATCATCCATCCTATTCCGACAAAACGAGTCAGCATAGGATGGACGATAGAAAATTCTGTCAACAATTATTTAGAAATTAATGTTGACAAGTTATTTAAGAATGGACAATGAAGATTGAAGTAGTATAATACAGATGAGATTGTTTTACTAAAAATACAAAAAAATAAAAAATAAAAAAAAATTAGAGAGGAAAACTATGAATGAGATCGTGGACATTTACCTCCAATCTTTTCTTATCCACCTATTTTTTTTTCTAAAGGAGTCCACACATCTTTATATGCTCTTTTGTATTGTTTACGCTGTAGACAAAAGATGAATTGCCATAAGATAAATTATATGTCGGATTAATAATAGTATATTGCTAGGCATGGAACATGCCACGTGTGCAAAAATCTGTGATATTTATTTTGCCCATGCGTCTGTCGACCCAAAAAGAAAAACGTGCAATATGTGACACCAAGGACTACATTAGAGTTGGTTCCCAAATAATATTATCAATAATATTAGTAATTCAAAATAGCAATTACATATAAGAACACAAAATTTACATGGAAAATCATTTCTTTTGAACGGAAAAAATTAAGGGACAAACTCCGAATAATTTTACTATTATCAAATGTAGGGTCTGTTTTTGTAGCCCAAACCCAAAGGATATAGGTTAAAGGCCCAACGAACCCAGAACAATGAATTTGTAGAGAGTGGACGAAAGAGATGAGCTGGTTATGAAGCACAGAATAGTTGGTTAGGTTACGTGCAGTGATGATAACATGAACGTGAGCTAAAGCTTGAACAACTCCATGAATGAATGTCCGAAGAGATGTTTTATTAAGTGAGCAGTGATTACAACATTCAGAGTTATAGTAAGGCTTTTCTCTTCCTTTTTCTTTCTTTTTTCCGTCCCCCATTATTAGGGACCCTTCTTCTTTATATAGCATCCCTTCCTATCATCTCCATCGTCCACTTGTTCTTCATCCGCGCATCTACTCAAGTGCATGTCACGTCATGTGTCTACTTTAGTTCTTTGTGAGTGGCGGTAGCTGAGGTTGCACTGTTCAGGGGCCTTCTCCACATAAATGCGGCCAGAAAAGCTGTTGCAGCGCATTAAATGCGATGGTAGCAGCTTTTCCTTTAGATATTTTTCTCTAGTTCTGATTATCTCTGGATTCACTCAGAACTTATTATTATCATTGAGATTGTTAGGAAGGTTCTTCGGGTCTTCCTCACGTTTGTTTAATCTAGGCTATTTGTGGCCGAGGAGTAGGACGTCCTCGGACCAGCAGTGACCTCTTCGGACGGCATTCCCCCTTTACTTCTAAGCCTCCTGCCTTCAGATGGGCTGTTCCAACCACCTATTGCTCCTCGGAAATATAACAGTCCTTAACAGGGCGCTCCGGGCCCATTAAGCAGCTCTGGGCTTTTATCCCCCCACATCAAATTAATTACAATAATATTTGTAATTTTAAAATACAAAGACTCAAAATATAAACATGTTATAGATTGAGATAGTCATTAATCTCATTTTATCTTGAAATTTTGCAAGCATAAATATGTACAGTAGGTTGAGCCAATAACCTAACTCTTAGATCGGATTAATGTCAAGTCCAATTATTATAACTATCTTTCGACTCGATAATAAATGAATCATTTATGTATAAACCTGTTTGACTCGTTATCAATATGAGATAACCTAATTCATCATTCATGTTAAAGTGGCTTGAATCATTTTGACACAAACATGTTTAACCATGCAAATAAAGACACATTAAAAAATTAAGATTTACAAATAGAAAAAAAAAAATACTCCAGTTTATGATACAAAAATACTAAATTAACTCTTTTCCAAATGCATGACAACACTTGTTACGGATAAAATTTATAAAAATTAAAATTTATGGATGAAAATGACAATTTACCCAAATTAAAAGTATGTAATTTGGTTTGTATCGTTGCTTTCACTGTATTCTCATCCTTTCACATCCTCATTAGGGGTGTGCGTGAGTCGGGTTGAGGGGATTTTTTGACCCAACCCACCATGGTGGGTCAAAAGAAATTTAACCCAACCCAACCCATCACATAAGTCCAACCCAACCCAACTCAAAGGATTGAACCTATGGGTTGGACACATTTTTATTATTATTATTATTAAATTGAGTAGAAAAAAAATATATAAATATTAATATATTAAAAAAATCTAAAGATTAGTATCAATGTAATTCCTTAAAGGCAAACAACACTAATGACTAAACAACAATAGTAATTTACTAAGGTTTATGTGAACTAATTGACTATCCCATGCAACGTCCTCCTCAGCCGTCACATCTTTTGGCCTTATTCTCACTCACTATAATCTCTAATCTTTTGAGAGTTTGTCCTCAAAAAATTAGGAGGTCTGTCCAGTAGGGCTTATTGATCGATCCCGCCAATCAAGCTTCTTTAACTTATTGTTTTGTCTTCTTTAATTAAATACAACAATCACTCTTCTTTTATCTCTGCTATTGCTTTCACTACGTGGGAAAGACATGAGATACAAAGGGTGCCACGTATTATGTCTTTGACAGCATTCAAAGCGTGCAAAACGTGAGCTCAAAAATGTCCAAACCAAAATATATAAATGAGTCATTATCATTGAAACTTCAAAGTCCAGAGTTCACATATTGTGAATGGGAGAAAAGTTGATGAGAAAGAATCAAAATACTAATGGTATGATAAAGCTGGACTTATAATTGATGATGTAAAAAATCGTTAGTTGCCTCTTCGTTAATGCTGATGGACGATGATAAGCTATTTCGATGATCAATCTGCAAAAAAAGACCACCAAATGATAGAACACTGATGTGGTGTTAGCCAAGGACCCTCTGATGATAAAAGTCTGTTCAAGGTGAAATGATTTACTTGCTTAAATTAGAGAGAAAATTTGGCTAGGAATTGTGAGTGTGAAATTATGTACCTTTCTTTCTTTGGTTTGGGTGGGTTTAATAATTCTTGTACTCATTGTGTGAAAGAATATCTGCATTTATGAGATATGGAGCCGTTAGCATTAATAATTGACTTTTATTATCTATTAACAGCTATTCGTCCGTTAGTGTCCATATGTTACTCCTTAGTTGTCTTGTGCATTGAATGTCTTTTATGGCTTCATCTGTTATTAATGTCTGACCATTATGCCTTGTACTAAATAGCATTTATTTTGTCCATCAAGAAATGGACGATCTTGATAAATTAATGCTCATCAATAATGAATTGATAAAAGAGTACTACCCTATAGAGACCCTTTTTCTTTTTTCTTTTTTGATTGAGAAAATACCCTACAGAAACTTGATTTGGTAAAATCAATGAACTTTTTTTAAAATTAATAATTTCATTTTGGCAATTAATGTTTTGTTTAGTTGGCAAAAGATAAAATTAGACACAAACTAATAAGACAATCATATTTTATTAATGGGAAATGCTAACGAGTGCCCTTAGGGTACTGGTTAATGATCCATTTAAAGAAAGTTTTTATGAGAAATGAAAAAAAAAGTAATTAATATTTTGACAGCTTTTTTCATTTCCTATAAAAGTGGTATCAAAACTTTTCTAAAATGGATTATTAATGAGTGCTCTAAGGGCACTCGTTAATATGACCCTTTATTTATTTCAATCAAATATATCAAGAAAAAGGAGAAGGAGATGGAGATCTTACCTAAAAGTAATTTGCCTTTAGGATACAACAAAGTAAACAACTGAAGACAACAATTCTGAAGTTTCTATTAAAAATAATTTTCTAAGAAATTTTGTATTTGATTGTTGTAGGGGGTAAAAGCCCAGACATACTTATTGGGCTGTGGGCTCTGCCCTAAGGAATACTGTACGTCCAAAGAGTAATAGCGGGTCGGGGTAGAATTCATCTGAACGCAACCAACCCAGAAGTAAAAGAAGAGTAACGTCCGAAGAGATCACCTTTTGTCCGAAGAGTTTACACTTCTCGGACGTAAATAGTCTTGACCCAGCCAACGAATAGAAGGTCCGAGTGGACTCTCAGGCAATCCCAACGACAAAGATAAGCTCTGGGCATATTTGGGGATGATTAGAACGAGAAAATATCTTAAGGAAAAGCTGTCATCACCACATTAAATGCGCTGCAGCTACTTTTCTGGCCGCATCAATATGGAAAAGACCCCTGAACAGTGTAATCTCAGCTACTACCACTCACGGAGGGGCAAAGAGAGTACCTGATGGGACATACACTCAAGTGGATGCTTAGATGAAGAACAAATGGACGATGGAGATGATAGGAAAGGGTGCTATATAAGCAAGAGAGGTCTCTGATAATAGGGATCGGAGAAAAAGGGGGGAGAGAAGAATTAGACAATTTTATTGTAGTTCCAAGAATTGTAATCACCTTACATTCAATAATATACCTCTTCGGACAAACACTTGTAAAAGAAGATGAACATGATCTTGTGTCAATGAATCCTCAAACGCTATAATTAACCTTTGTTTGATTCACATCCAGCCCAGTTCTTTCGCCCACTATCTACAAATTCATTGTCTTGGGTTCATTAGGCTCGTAACCCATCCCTCTTGGGCCTGGGCTGCCAAATCAGACCCTACAATTATGATTTAGGTCCTTTGTTTATAGACAGTGAAGGCATATGACTCTTCATTTAAATTGACACCTAACTCCTTTTTTAACATCATGACTTTTCAAAATAATTCATAAAATAATTATATTTTTTTAAAATCAATTATTTTTGCATCAGAAAATAATATCGAGAAGTTATAACCTAGTGCATTTCATTTCCTTTTTAATGAATTAAATAATCATAGTCTACTCTTGATGACACAAATGCACATGCCATGTGTCCAAGTGCACCAAAAGAACAAGTGTTGTAGAGCCACATGTACATAGGTTTTGTCAACCATTTTATTTTTTGATTTTTGATTTTTGATTTTTATAGAGAGTTTCAACTTATGGCAACTTATGGCGTCTACTCTTGATGATAGTTCTTTATCATCAGACCAAGACACCAATCAGTTTTTGGTGTAGGCGGGGATTGAACTCCAGATCTCTTATACAACCATCAGAGACTTTACTAGTTGAGCTAACTGGAACCCACATTTTTTGATGTTTATGTTACTTTATATTCACCAAAAGTTTTTAAAAATTTCAATGTAGGACAAGTCATAAAACATAAAATTCCAAGAAGCTGGTCTATTGTTTCCAATGTTTTATGTGATTTATGAAATCCTAGATTCAAATCTCATAACAAGTATCTTAAAACCATCTACAAGGATTATTTTATGTAATTACCTTATATGTGTAAGATAGGAGAACTATATACAAATGGTGAATATTCAAGCTAGCTCTCGCAGAACTTTGGAACCTACTCCTTTCCTTCTATATCACAATCTATAAGACAATATTTTAACAATAATTGCTATCAATCTAACACTTACCTAGTAACTTACGAAATTTTTTTTTTGGATAATTTGATAGTTGAGGACATTGGAAGTTGAACTTTAGATATTATTGTTAAAAATATATTAAAAAAATGCTAATTGAGCTACAAAACTTTTAGTATTACCAATGTTTTTTTTTTAGAATACTAAATATTTTAACACACACACATACACACTAGGGGAGTGAAGAGAAGGTTTTAAAGAAACTAACAGTGGTGTATATCCAAAAGGACTTTTGTATTACCTACGTAAATATTAGCTAAGTTGTTTAAACAAATAAATAGTCAAGAAAACCTTAGTTTAGAACCTTTTTATTTATTATACAAAGTTTGCCATCAAGTGGGAAAAAAAAAAAAAAAAAACCCTTTAATGAGGATATTTAAATTAAGAAAAGTGTTACATCCAACATTTCACAACAAATTATAGATGGTAAGTTATTATTGGTTTTAATTTAAACCTATCAATAAAACTACTTTTTTGCTTATTAGTAACAACTTGTCACTTAAAATTTGTAGTAAAAATATTTTAGATATATCATTTCTCTTATATTAAATACTCATAGCTTCAATAAGCTTAATATGATAAGAAAACGAAGACTTATATTAGATGAATTTCGCTAAAACAGGCATTATAATTCAAATTTCCTACCCCAATTATTGAATTATAAATAAACAAAAAAAAATAAAATTGTATCGATGCTTTCATTTTATTCACATCCTTTCACCTTTCCACACTTATTGTCCTGTCTCCAAATCTTTATTTTCAAAGAGCTTGTGCATATATGGCAATTAAATTGGATACATCTGTCTCCATTGTCCCCTTTGGTCTTCTCACATTAATTTATGCTCCAAATTTGTTATCTGTAGAGAGTTTGTAATCGGCAAATTATTTGTCCACTTTAATTTACTGTGACCACTTCACCATGCATCGTCCTTGCCGGTAATCGGCAAATCATCTATAGAGAGTCTGTAATCGGCAAATTATCTGTCCACTTTAATTTACTGTGACCAATTCACCATGCATCGTCCTTGTCAGTCGTCACATAATTATGCGTTCTCATTCACTATCATCTAGAGTAACGCTAAAAATATAAAAAATTTTACAATTTTTATTATAATTTGTTATTCGATAAATTATAAGTGATGAAAATATGAACCATTATTTAACTTTTTCAGTTCACAACTTATCATGTGAGGTATGTGACTAATAGCAATAATTGTGAGATATTTTTTTGTCCTGACATTTCCCTTATCTGTAATCAAAATTCTTTTATTTTTATCGTTTTGTCAGCGCAATAGGTTTCACATCTGCAATTGATGTGCCATGCATCTGGGAAAATCAACCGCAGTATGACTGGACCTCCTCTCTTTTCAGAAAGCTTTATTTTATCATATGACAACTTGGCAACCGACTATTGGGTTTCAGATTTGAGAATAGGACATAGGATTAAGACTTTTTGTTCTTGTTCTTATCCTTGTTTTGTTTTGTTTTAGTTTTTTTTTTTTTTTTTTTGGTTGGTTTGCTGAAACATGTGGTCTGTGTTGAAGAAAATTTGGCATCTTATCCGTTGGGCTTGTGCCTAAATTTTAGGTTTTAATTTTTTTTTTTTTTAATTTTCCCCATGTGTTTGTGGTGGTGCTGGAGTTTGTTTTAGAGGTCCAAGTCATATCAAAATTCCACTTTATGAAAGTCTAAAGTTATTAATTTTTTCACAATAGTTGGAATGGCGTGTTGCAATTAATGCTATTAAAAATCGTGTCAATAATTTATATATATAACAGTAATATTGTTCTAATCGAAATTTACCATGTCAACATTTGTGAAATAGATTATGAAAAATTATGTCTTTGTCATCTTTTCTTTTCTTTTTTGCAAATTCAAGGGGATTAATTAACCATTGTACACCTTCGGTATGATGGTCACTCTACAAGTATAAGTGCTTGTAGGGTGCGAGGAGCTAGAGCTGGGGTTCAAGTCTCCAGGAGAGAGTTTCACACACATATATACTTAGATTAAGTTAAAATATAAATTTTATCTTGTATATATATATATATATATTTATATATATTTATTTACTCTGGTACTTTCCAGCATTCATGGGGATGTCAACACTGCAACAATGGCGACCTGTTTGAATAATCTTCTCATAGTGATCCTTGAAACAAATTTCAAAGCCAACCTCACGCACTAGCTCCTTCTTTTTGTCAAATTCCTCCAAGACCTTCAACATTGTTGACCCATTACCATTAACCACCAATCTAGAGCCTTTGCTCAGCACAGCCCATCCACTTTCAGTCTTGTATGAAAGTAACTTTTGGATTTCCTGAGTTACAATGTCTTGTTCAGTCTTCTTGTGAGTCTTGGAGAAGAAAAAGCTCTCTATGCGGTTCCAGAAATGCCCTAAGATGTTGGGTTCATCCTCCCCTTTACTGCCTTTTCCCACACAGAACAACTCAATGGAAATCTTTGTATCCTTCATGACTGGGTCATTAGCCAAGGTAGCTGCTTTCTTGTTAAATTGTTGGATCCATTCGTTGTCCTTGCCTCCATAGAATAAAATGTACTTCTCTTGTTTGATCTGATTAAACAACAAAGCAATAATTTTATTTGAATTAATATGTTTAAAATTTGCTTTTCAAATTGCATGAATATGTTTACATGTCATTGTGTGTGACCATGATTCCTCACCACATATGTGATCCTCCCCATTTAACTTGAAACGAAGAGAAATTTTATTTCATTATTAAATTTTATTTTTTGAATTTAACAATATATAGTGTCACGTCATTTAAAATTTTGATGTGACAATAAATACACTTAAAGATTCGTAAATCTTAATGTTTATATGTAGACTATAAAATGAATTTATTTCAAATGCAGAGGATTTTAATATGGAATGTAAGTATTTATATAAATTTAGATTTGAGAAAATAAGTAAGTAATTTTACCCAATTTGAAACATTTGGATGGATGTCAAACCATACTGATACTATCCGTCCACACTATTNGAAACATTGGTAATTTCAAATTTTTATTCCCTTCATATATGTCTTTGAGTTTTCTCACGGAGAATTGCTTATGGCTTACTCTAGGGTACCCATGGATACCCGGAGAACATTGAGGAAAAGGCTCCTAAAGCTAGCTTCACTCCACCACTGTGTACGCTCAAGCATCTTTCCTCCCTGGTAATTACAAAAGAATAGCATCTTTTGTCCCCATTGTAACTATTATAAAAGCATAGATTTAATAATCTAAATATTATTCTAACAATTGATAATTTGACGCCAAATTATGTAATGCTAGATGACATGCAAATCTCCGGGTGAGGAATTTGCACACAAAACAACAATGTCAATACTTAATAATGTCTCAAATTACTCATGGGATTCAAAGGCAGTATTGACACTTGCGGCTTTTGCTATGGAGTATGGGGATATCTGGCTCCTTAGCCAACTTCACTCATCGGACCAACTTGCCAAACCAATTGGGATCTTGAAGCGAGTACCTACCATCTTAAGTCGTCCAGGCCTTCAGAAACACAAGAAAGCGATGGTTGAACTTAACAACTTGGTCAAGGTCACATTAGAAGTCATTCAATGCATGTTTGAGTTGGAGAAGCTATCCATCTATGGTACAAAAGATGTACCAGAGTTGTCAAAAGCCATGGACCGTATCCCAATAGATGTCTATTGGGCTATCATAACTATCGCAGCTTGTATGACTCAAATTTGTTGCATCATTAATGATGAGTAAGTCCTTGCCTTTGAAATGAAGAATATTTCTAGAAATAATTGTGTATAATATCATATATTTAATCTAACGCAATAAAAATGCTTATTGCTTAATTTCAGGGATAGGACACAGGATCTATCACCCTTTGCTCAAAAAATCAATTTCACCCTTACCTTCCTAAGGAGGCAGATTACACTTTGCCGTCAACAAATAGGTTAAATATGTTGCACAGGAAATATAATAGGTTAAAAATGCATAGGAATTCTAATCAAAGATTGCTGTTCAATGCAGAGATAATAGAGGCATATCGAAAAATCAACAAACTTTTACAAACCCCAACCGAGATCATGGAGGTGTTCAAGGCACTTATTTTTGGCAAAGATAATGTGCAGCCGCTCATTGATGGTTCCACTAACGGAAAGGTTAGCTCTAATGACATATCACTTTTTATGGTTTTATTTCTACTACTATTATCACTGTCATACAATGGATTGAGATACCATGCAATACCTTCTCAATGGTTCAGATTCAAAGCTAAAAAGTTAATTTTTGATACTATCCATTGGATGAAAGAAGTTAAAAAGGTAAAAAAGTTGAGAGTTTAGAAAAAGTTAAAAATTTTGAAAAAGTAAAAAATGATGTGAGAGGTATTGCATGGTACAATAGCTCGAATTCCAATCCAACAGTCTTTGATAGCATACTAAAAATAAGGGTATCTATAGCATTGGGCCAGGTTATAGTATTTGCTCATGTATGGCCTGAATCTAGCTCAGCTATGATTATAGAAGTTACCAAAAACTATAATTTTTGATAAACATTATGCAAATAAATTACAAGAAATTGTGAACTACCCAAGTGTACTCCAAACCAACCTAAAAAAGAGAGTAGCTAGCAAGCTACAAGCCTAGTCCAAACCAAATCCCATTTTTGAAACGCATGACATATCTATCAATAATATCGTACATAAAATTTAATTTATTTTCCATTTCATTTATGCATAATTTAAAATTTTCTTTGTATATATAAAATAAAAAATCAATTATTGAATAGGGTTGTTGTCGTAAATCAAGCCTAAGCCCAACTCAAAATGATGTTGAACCAATAAAAAATAGCCAGCCTAAGTGTTATGGGCACATATTATCTCTAACCCAAGTCCTCAGATTTTTGAGGTGGCTAGCCTAATAGGTCTGGCCACTGGTACATTTGTATATAACTATATTCGATCTAAACTATGCAATAATTACATCATCTCTTTAATTATGAACATGTTACACTTCAATCTAACATAGCTCAATTTTCATAATTGTATTGCATAAACAGGTTAATATCGATGTGCTGAAAAGGAAAAATGTTTTGTTTTACATTTCGGCCCTAGACATCACCAATGATGATATTTTGATTCTCAAGCCAATTTCTGAAGGAATAAGAAAGGAAAATCAATATAAAATTGTGTGGATCCCAATTGTGGAGCAATGGACCGATGAACTACGAAAGAAGTTTGAGATGATGCGGTCTAAGTGGCCATGGTACGTAGTGCAGTACTTTTCACCAGTAGTAGGCATTAAGTTCATTAAAGAGGAGTGGAACTTCAAAAATAAGCCAATCCTCGTGGTGATGAATCGACAAGGGAAGGTGGAACACCCAAATGCACTCCACATGATCCGAGTATGGGGAATGAAGGCCTTTCCTTTCACTACTACGGTTGAAGAAGCTCTTACCAATAGTGTGGACGGGATAGTATCAGTATGGTTTGACATCCATCCAAATGTTTCAAATTGGGTAAAATTTACTTACTTATTTTCTCAAATCTAAATTTATATAAATACTTACATTCCATATTAAAATCCTCTGCATTTGAAATAAATTCATTTTATAGTCTACATATAAACATTAAGATTTACGAATCTTTAAGTGTATTTATTGTCACATCAAAATTTTAAATGACGTGACACTATATATTGTTAAATTCAAAAAATAAAATTTTAATAATGAAATAAAATTTCTCTTCGTTTCAAGTTAAATGGGGAGGATCACATATGTGGTGAGGAATCATGGTCACACACAATGACATGTAAACATATTCATGCAATTTGAAAAGCAAATTTTAAACATATTAATTCAAATAAAATTATTGCTTTGTTGTTTAATCAGATCAAACAAGAGAAGTACATTTTATTCTATGGAGGCAAGGACAACGAATGGATCCAACAATTTAACAAGAAAGCAGCTACCTTGGCTAATGACCCAGTCATGAAGGATACAAAGATTTCCATTGAGTTGTTCTGTGTGGGAAAAGGCAGTAAAGGGGAGGATGAACCCAACATCTTAGGGCATTTCTGGAACCGCATAGAGAGCTTTTTCTTCTCCAAGACTCACAAGAAGACTGAACAAGACATTGTAACTCAGGAAATCCAAAAGTTACTTTCATACAAGACTGAAAGTGGATGGGCTGTGCTGAGCAAAGGCTCTAGATTGGTGGTTAATGGTAATGGGTCAACAATGTTGAAGGTCTTGGAGGAATTTGACAAAAAGAAGGAGCTAGTGCGTGAGGTTGGCTTTGAAATTTGTTTCAAGGATCACTATGAGAAGATTATTCAAACAGGTCGCCATTGTTGCAGTGTTGACATCCCCATGAATGCTGGAAAGTACCCAGAGCATATTAAATGCCCTGAGTGTCCTCGTATCATGGAGACTTATATTAGCTATAAGTGTTGCCACATTGATGGTCCTATGAATGCACTGCACTAAATGGCAACCTCTTATCTCTACCAAATAATTATGTGGGTAAGTTTGTTATGAGTACCACTTGTGTGATGTATGTGAAGTGTAAGAGTAATTCTACTATAAGGGAATCTTGATTACGATGGTAATCTGATGCCCATGTTAAGAAAATTATCTATGTAATCGTTTGATGTTCATGATGCAATTGGAGGGTGTATTTAAGTCTTTATTATGCATGGCAGTAGTTTTTTTTTTTTTTTTTTTCGGTGGGCTTCCTTTAGCTAAGCCTAAGCCGAATAACATTAAATGGATGCCACTACATGGGATTGGGCCTTCAAGCCCAATCACCTTCACATAAGATACTTCACATATTGGGCTCCAAGCCCAATGGAAATTGCAAGCAACCCTTAACGACATTGGACCTCAAATCCCAAGGGAACTAGAAACTTGTACTATACAATATTGGGCTCCTCCAACCCAATAAACTAACAGATGAAAGACAACAACCCAAAGCCATTTATTTATAATGACTCTCAAATTCAATCATCCCAGCTAAGGTCATGGGCCTCTTAAGCACACAATCTAGAAATCAAAGCGTGTCGGGCCACCATCACAATCCATCACACTTGCAAGAGAATCAGCATGATCACTTCAACCCAAAATTTAAGTTACTTGATCTCTACTGTTTTAAGACGCATACAAAATTGTGTGCCAATAAAATGTTATTTATTATAGAACAAAATTTAACTACAAAATTGATTGTAATTTAAGACTACAATTTTATTCAATTTTGACAAATCCACCATTGGATCACATCTTCTTCTTATATTCTCCATACTTGCAAAATTTATAGAAAATTAAAAATCAATAGCTATGTCATCAATAAATTTTTTAAATTGCAAATTTTTGTAGTTTAAAATTATGCATAAAATATGAGCTTATAGATCATATAGTAAATAATATCCAATTGACACAAAATGTGACATGTGTATTAAGAGAGTAAAGAATATGCAATTCAATGATTAAATTTCCAAAATATATAGTAATGTTTATTTTATTAAGGTTATAGCCTTAAACTACAATATATTTTGTAGCTAAACTTTATCCTTTACTATATAATTCATAAACTCATTTCTTATACATAATTTTAAAATACAAAAAATAAAAATATAAACATGTTATAGATTGAGATAGCCATTAATCTCATTTTGTCTTGAAATTTTACAAGCATAAATGTAAACGGCGGGTTGAGCCAATAACCTAACTCCTAGATTAGGTTAACGTTTGATCGAGTCCAAGTGTAATAACTATCTTTTGACTCGATTAATAAATGAATCATTTATGTATTAACTTGTTTGACTCGTTATCAATATGAGATAACCTAGTTCATCATTCGTGTTAAAGTGGCTTGAATTATTTTGACACAAACATGTTAAATCCATACAAATAAAGACAATTTAAAAAAGATTTTACAAATAGAAAAAAGTACTCCAGTTTATGATACAAAAATACTAAATTAACTCTTTTCCAAATGCATGACAACACTTGTTACGGATTAGATTTATAAAAATTAAACTTTATGGATGAAAATGACAATTTATCCAAATTAAAAGTATGTAATTTGGCTTTAAGGTACCGTAAATTAAGTTTTTCAATTAAATTCAAATACTATTACATATATATCTAATAAATTTAATTATTTTTAGAAGGTGCTTTACTGGTTAAAACATCAATTTGAATTTAATTGAGGAATATAAAATAAAATATTTGAAGAATTGTTAGCTAAATTTTGCATTAAAAATATGTTTATATGAAAAAATAATGTAGAGTAGCAATAAACTTATCCTACTTCAAGTTATATGTCTATATTTTAACATTTTATTTTATTTTTAACAAAAGATTCTAATAATTCTTTTTTCCCTTCTTTCTCTTTTAACTTTCTTTATATAATTTTATAAATAAATAAATATATAAATAAATAACTTTTAATTTATATTTTATTTCTCATCTTTATCTATTTTTCATTTCCAGCCGCTACATACCCCTCGTCTCACACCCTTTTGCCTGTTATCATCTTCTCTTTTTTTATTTTCTACTTTATCAGATCTCTTCAAGTCTTCCTCTATGGCTCTATCTAAGGGATCCTTCAAGCCTTCAACAGTGCAAGCCTTGTGAAGTTGTAATGTGAGAGAGAGAAACATTGTCCTTTGCGTATGATCTGTGAAAAAAAAAAAAAAAACTTTTGACAACAGAGGAAGTGATTTTGGACTACAAAAATGGTTTGGTTCTGAGAGTCTATTTGGTTTGGTAGATTTTAAGGAGGATGGAAAAAAGATGAGAGGAAATATATAGGTAGTGGGAGGGGAGGGAGAGAGAAAAAAATGGTGAATTTGACTATTTTCTCTCTGGCCCATCAAAAATTTATCTTTCCAAAATTGAGAGAAAAGTAAAAAGAAAATGAGGAGCAAAAAACACTCGCTGTTTTGGACAAAAATATCGTCCTCCAATTTTCAAAGAGTGTTTTGGATTTTGTCATTTTCTTCATTTTATTTTTGTCTTTTTCTTCTCTTATACTTTACTTTGCGTACCCTTGAAGTTGAAGTCTCAGGGCTTTGGATTAATCACCGCATCCAATAGCAAGTGCGAGAGATCTTCACTAGCTATCCCTTGTTATCTTTGAAGGAGACTCCAAATGCGTTGGTGTTATTTTTGTTTTAATCAATAATTAAGAGTAAGGGAATTTAAATGCTGCATGTCTCCAACTGTAAGGTATTTTCGCTGTTTTGGACAAAAATATCGTCCTCCAATTTTCAAAGAGTGTTTTGGATTTTGTCATTTTCTTCATTTTATTTTTGTCTTTTTCTTCTCTTATACTTTACTTTGCGTACCCTTGAAGTTGAAGTCTCAGGGCTTTGGATTAATCACCGCATCCAATAGCAAGTGCGAGAGATCTTCACTAGCTATCCCTTGTTATCTTTGAAGGAGACTCCAAATGCGTTGGTGTTATTTTTGTTTTAATCAATAATTAAGAGTAAGGGAATTTAAATGCTGCATGTCTCCAACTGTAAGGTATTGATTAATTGAACTACAGGACTTTTATTGTTGTTTTCACTATATTCTCTTCCTTTCGCATCCCCACATTCATTTTATCCAATCTCCAAATCTTTATCTTCAAAGAGCTTGTACATTGTAATTAAATTAGGTACATCTGTCTACACTGTCAAGCCAATGCGTACTACCCCTTTCTCATCCTGTGGTCTTCTCACATTAATTAACTATGACCACTACCCAATCCAACGTCCTCCTCAGCCGTCACATTTTTTGGCCTTCTCCCTCGCTATTATCTGTAATCTTTAACGAGTTTTTTTTTTTTTTGATAAGCTATTCTTTGAAGAGTTTGTCCTTAGAAAATTTAGAGGTCTGTCCAGTAGAGCATGCTCGATTGACCCCGCCAGTCAAGCGTCTGTAACTTATTGTTTTGTCTTCTTTAAGTAAATACAGCAATCACTCTTTATAAATTAGTTAGTGCTGCTAAATAAATTTACACAGATTTTCACATTCTTTTCTCTCTGCTTTTGCTTTCACTACGTGGGAAAGACATGAGATACAAAGGGTGCCACGCGTTATGTCTTTGACAGTATTCAAAGCGTGCAAAACGTGAGCTCAAAAATGTCCAAACCCCAATGTATAAATCAGACTTTATCATTGAAACTTCAAAGTTCAGAGTTCATCCAATAGCTAGTGCGTGAGGTTGGATTTGAAATTTGTTTCAAGGATCACCATGAGAAGATTATTCAAGCAGGTCGCCATTGTTGCCGTGTTGACATCCCCATGAATGCTGGAAAGGTCCCAAAGCATAGTAAATGCCTCGAGTGTCCTCGTATCATGGAGACTTATATCAGCTATCAGTGTTGCCAAATTGATGGTCCTATGGATGCACTGCACTAAATGACAATCTCTCTCTCTCTCTCTCTCTCTCTCTCTCTCTCTCTCTCTCTCTCTCTCTCTCTCTCTCTCTCTCTCTCTCTCTCTCTCTCTCTCTCT
>NW_027069519.1:308466-332889 GCF_002906115.3 Quercus suber
AAAAAAAAAAAAAAACCAGAACAGAGAAAATGATCAAAAACAAAATCAAAATCAAGTAATCATCATAATCATTAAAAAAAAAAAAAAAAGAATATTAATTATTAGCTTATTACTTGATGAAGCCGAGAGAAATGAAAAAAAAAAAAAAAAATCATTACCCAAGCAGAGAACACAGAGAGCAAAGAGCAGAGAACGCAGCAAGACCAAGTGACCAACCAAATTTTTTGTAGCTTAGAGTGCACATTGCTATAGTTTGGGATTGATGAAACCCACTAATCAATTAACTTTGGACACTAATTTGGAGGATAGAATGGACAATGAAAATTAGTGTAGAATTTAATCTTACACATTGCAAATGCAACCATTTTTAGGTTAACCAGCTTAACCTAAATAAAATTCATTGATAACAAAAAAAAAAAAGTCAACCAGCTCAAATCTGCAATACTCTTCAAAATTTCCCATTACCCACATCATCAACTAACCCAACTTTCATTCCAATTTACTAATTGGAAACCCATTTATGATTTTTGATAACTCAAAGATCCTAAGCTCATCCACAACAAATCCAACTGTCTAGAAACCCAGTTATGCAATCATAAATCAAAGATCACAACCAACCAATACAACACAATCATTATAAAGATTAACAAAAAAAAAAAAAAAACCCTCGGCAGTGAGAGCATGCGACAGAGCTTGAGAGATGCAGTGAGGCAGAGCTTGAGGGCGGCAGAGCTTGAGTGAGTGAGGGAGAGCTTGAGCAGAGAGCTTGAGCGTGTGGCAGAGCTTGAGGGCGTGAGGCAGTGACTCAGTGAGGCAGAGCTTGAGTGATCGATCTTGAGAGGGAGTGATCGATCTTGAGAGGAGAGTGAGGGAGTGTGAGTGTGTGACTGCTTGAGGGAGTGTGTGAGTGTGTGACTGCTTGAGTGAGTGAGTGAGGGAGCTCACTGGCTAAGGCCGAGAGGCGTGCGTGAGTGAGAGTGAGATGAGAGTCTGAACTGAGGGTAAGGAAGGAGGACTTTAGGCTTAGGGTTAGTTTTTAGGATTTTAAAGTGTCCAAAACGACGTAGTTTTGTAGGAAAAAAAAAAAATTTAAAAATCTCCAACCGGTCATTAACCGGTTCGACCTCCGGTTTTTCCGGTTCTCAGGTTGAACCGGCCGGTTATCACTGTTCACCGTATTTTATGCTATTTCCGGTTTTTTATCATAACCAGACCGGATTTAGTGCCGGTTCCCGATTGGACCGGCCGGTCCGGTCCGGTTTTTAAAACTATGGTCTACACTGTCAAGCCAATGCGTACTACCCCTTTCTCATCCTGTGGTCTTCTCACATTAATTAACTGTGACCACTACCCAATCCAACGTCCTCCTCAGCCGTCACAATTTTTGGCCTTCTCCCTCGCTATTATCTGTAATCTTTAACGAGTTTTTTTTTTTTTTGATAAGCTATTCTTTGAAGAGTTTGTCCTTAGAAAATTTGGAGGTCTGTCTAGTAGGGCATGCTCGATTGACCCCGCCAGTCAAGCGTCTTTAACTTATTGTTTTGTCTTCTTTAAGTAAATACAGCAATCACTCTTTATAAATTAGTTAGTGCTGCTAAATAAATTTACACAGATTTTCACATTCTTTTCTCTCTGCTTTTGCTTTCACTACGTGGGAAAGACATGAGATACAAAGGGTGCCACGCGTTATGTCTTTGACAGCATTCAAAGCGTGCAAAACGTGAGCTCAAAAATGTCCAAACCCCAATGTATAAATCATACTTTATCATTGAAACTTCAAAGTTCAGAGTTCATCCAATAGCTAGTGCGTGAGGTTGGATTTGAAATTTGTTTCAAGGATCACCATGAGAAGATTATTCAAGCAGGTCGCCATTGTTGCCGTGTTGACATCCCCATGAATGCTGGAAAGGTCCCAAAGCATAGTAAATGCCTCGAGTGTCCTCGTATCATGGAGACTTATATCAGCTATAAGTGTTGCCACATTGATGGTCCTATGGATGCACTGCACTAAATGACAATCTCTCTCTCTCTCTCTCTCTCTCTCTCTCTACCAAATAATTATGTGTCTAAGTTTGTAACAAGTACCACTTGTGTGATGTATGTGATGTGTAAGTGTAATTCTACAATAAGGGAATCTTAATTACGATGGTAATCCCTTGCCCATGTTTAGAAATTTATCTATGTAATCGTTTGGTGTTCGTGTTGCAATTGGAGGGTGTATTTAAATATTTATTATGCATGGCAGTAGAACCGAACAAATTACGATAATAACAATCATAGAGTGAGAGAGGGCAGAGAGAAGCAATAACTTTCACTCAGAAGCTCTAGAGAGTGATAATCAATCAATGGCATTTGGTATGGTGGATACCTTTCAATAGTAGCAGTAATCAGTGTCGATACTGTATTTTGTCCGACTCTGATGCACGCATCAAAACAAATGTCAATGATCAGATAATGGATCTAAGGGTCACAATATTTAAAACCCTTTTGATAGCAATTGAGACCAAAACCCTAATCGAGTATGGTAAAAAAGTTGACTTTATGATCCAACTGTCGGATTAAGTTGAATCTTGGACCATCTCAAAGTAGGGGTATGCAGCCAACCCACCAACCCGCCAAAACTGAACCAACCCGCCGGGTTGGGTCAGTTTTTAGGGCTTGGTGGGTTGGGTTGGGTTTGGGTCATAAAATTCCAAACCCGCCAAACCTAACTCAACCCACCCATATACTTAATATATATATATATATATATAATATATTATATAATTAATAAATTTTTTAAAATAACTAGTTCTTCCTATCCTATATAAAAACCAATTAGTTCACACAAACTCTAGTAAATTACTATTATTGTTTAGTCATTAGTGTTGTTTGCCTTTAAGGAGTTACATTGATACTAATCTTTGGGTTTTTTTAATATATTTATATTTATATTTTTTTTACTCAATTTAATAATAATACTAATAATAATAATAATAATAATTTGTCCAATTCATGGGTTCAACCCGACCCAACCCAACCATGTGGGTTGTGTTGGACTTATGTGATAGGTTGGGTTGGGTTGAATTTTTTTGACCCACCATGGTTGGTTGAGTTAGTGACAACTCCATAAATTTTTTTAAAGTGTTCCTTAACAAGTATAAATTACACAATTTAATAAAAAGAAAATTTTGAATATTGACAACAATAACAACAATAAAAAAACACGCAAATACATAAAGTTTATAATTGTCTTCTACGTTGTTTTCTTATCAAATATTCTAGTAAAAGAATAAATAATAAACTATAAGTTCATTTGAAATATTAATAAAATTATTAATTATTGTTGTTTAGTTGCTTCATTAATTTATTTATCTTTTATAAACTATAATTTGTTATATTGTTATTTCATTAATTATAAAAAAAATTATTTATGGCATATCCGCATATGTGCATGGCATTAATTATTTATGGCATGTCATTAATTATTTGTAAGCATATTTGCATATGGTTATTTTTATAAATAAAATAGTAAAATCATTAATGGCATTTTTGTAAATAAAGCCAACATTTTGAGTAATTAAAATCATAGAACCTTCTTGAAATTCACTTTCCTATTTCCCAAACCCACCCACTGACCCACGTGAACCACTCTTTCGCACCTATCCAATTTATTTCAATTGTCTCTCACACTTGTCAATATTCTTTTCAAAGTTTCAAACAATTGGACACCATCACAGTAGTGCATTCTCTCTTTCTTAGTCTCTCATCTTGTTTTTCTTATTTTTCTTTTCTCAGTTTTTCTTGCTGCCACTATATTTTTTTTTTGTTTTTTGTTTTTTGTTTTTTTTGTTTTTTTCTATGATGTTTTAAACTGAGATGAAGATAGTCACAATGTGATGACCAATGTTGAAACAGCGTATATTGAGTTTTGTTTTGTTTTTTTTTTTTTTTAATTTTTGAGAATCCGTGGGTTTGCTACCATGTTGGGTTTGCTTGAACTCGTTTTTTTTTTTTCTTTAGATTGGGTTTGATATTGGGCTTTTTTTCCTTGGTAGGCTTGCTCTTTACAAATTTTTTGGGCTTTTTTTTTTTTTTTTGCTTGAAAGTAGAACAAATAATTTATTTATTTATTTTTATTTGAGGGTGTTCCTAATTTTTTTAAGGGTAAAGAAATAAAAAAAAAATTAATTATAATATATAATTTTTTTTCAGGTCAGGGTGTTCCTGGGAACACCCTGGCCTAAACGTGGTGTCGCCACTGGGTTGGGTCAAAAATCCCCTTAACTCAATCCACCCGACCCATGCACACCCCTATCTCATAGGACGTATTTTTTCCTTTAAAATGATAGTTTACAGGCAAAATTGAAGCTAAAATGGCTAAAAAAATCATCAAAATACCAAAATCTTAATAAAATCTTCACTTTTTTTAAGGAAAAACATGCAGTTTTTGGCCCAACTTCACGCTATAAACTATACCGATTGGGCAAGAATTGGAGTGATCTCGCTAAACCAACTTGAAGAATGAGGTTTTGAATACCTCTCATAAAAAGGGCTTGATGATATCTACCTTGAATTGGAAGATACAATTTTTTCAAAGAAAAACGTCATAGAATTTTTCAGCATTGCGTCATTTGCTTCCAAATGCCATATCTCGATGACCATAGCTCCAAATCTGGCAAGGATAGGACTATTGGAACTAGACATCTAGAGCTTTTCAAGCATATATAGTTTGAAGAAACGGAGCTCGGAAAGGCCTCCAAACAGCTGCACAAAGATCAAACCAAAAATCGATAAAAAGACAAAATAGTACGAGGAGGTGGCAAAAAATAGGGGGCTAGGTGTAGTGTATCATATTAAATATATCACAAATAAAGCATTAAAATAGTAAATTCAACAGAAATAAAAGAAGACAAAATATGGTGATTCAAGAAAACCGATGAACTTGTGGTTTCATAGTAAAAAAACTTGGAGATGATTTATCCTAAACAATCCTTAATGCAACATATCCATTAATAAAATCAAAATTTGTAAAATAATCTTAACCCTAAATCTATTATTATCATGTAGCACATACTGGTCGTGATTGCACGTAACTCCAAATCTGCAATATTTTCTATTATGGACTGTTGCACATAAACTACCATGTTTGTGACTCCGAGATCTTCGCTTAAAGATTATTTAGCAACTATGGTTAACTGATTGCACATAAACTTCCTTATTTGTGACTCCAAGAAATCCACTTGAAGGTTTAGATCAACAACTGTTGTAGACTGGATTGCTTTATGTTTTCATACAGATCTGCACTATGCCAACAGCAACACTGTGTTGATTTTTCTCTATATGATATTGAACTCTCATGTGTTGAATAGATGGAGGCTTATATCTACTTTGAATGTCTCTAGTATAGTGAGATTGAGTGAAATGTGGTTATACAAAACCTAGCCTCACAAACAGTGATTTCTCTATCTGAAAAGCCTCTGTAGGGACGGCTTTTGATGCCCTTTAAATAGCGCAACAAACAAATCACGAATTGGGCTTAAAACGAGCAAGTTACGGGCTTTTTTGCATTTAATTAGATTTTAGCTACTTCGTGAATCTCAATCGGTCGAGAGGAATTGAGCCTACAATTGAAATTACAGAAACTTCATGTTTCTTGCACTAACATGAATTTTTCTTGATTTGAATTTGGGTGTTTATCTTGGATTATAAAATACATCTTTAACATGCTCAAAACTCGTCAAAAACATTATAAAATGATTATATTTGATCATGATTTGCCAACCTAAAAATATGGACTCTACTCAAAGGATGAATAGAAAAGTGAGGATCAACTATGTTGAAAGGCATCTTAATTTTTATGCTTAAGGATAGAATTGAGTTTTACAGAAATTTGAAAGGCACTTTATTTGTCTTATTAATTCTGAAACACAGCTCTCTAAAGTGATAAATAATTGATTATATTAAAAAATCATGTGGATCCGGTCATTCTCTAAGCTATGTATTGAGTCCATTCAAAATAAAGTTTCAGAAAATTAGATATCCCATAAAGAAAGCTAACAAAGCCCCCCACCCAATGCTCTTGCAGGCTGGGCTCTTAAGAATAGATTTTGGGCCATTTTTATTTAGTATTTGGGCCTTATGCCTTCCTTGAAGTGATGTGGAATAGTCCTTCCTCGAGTAATGAAGGCGTCATAAATCAAAACGCAAGATCTAGGGGGTGTCAGTAGAAGTCATTAGGGTGATGATGTTGGAATTGCTAGAAAATTGGAGAGTTGAAGAGAAACGGCATTTTGATCAAGACTTGAGGTTTTGCCTCTAGGGGCGCTCTAATTCTAGCGAATTCTTTTGTTAAGGTCCTAAAAATAGTGATTTTTCCATTTTGGTAATATTTGCTTTCCTTAATAACTTTTAATTTAAAAGTTTGAATAAGGTCTTTTTTTTCTTTTTCTTTTTCTTTTTTTTCTTTTTGGGAAGTCTCTTAAAGGCAGTAATTTCAACTTCTACAATTATCTCAATTTTTCTATTTTTTGTAAAAATTACTATTTTGCCACCTAATTATGTGATTACCATGAATTAGGAGTTTTGGGTATTTTCTTAGCCGTCTTAGGTTTACTTTTTATAATATTTAAATGCATTATACCCTTCATGACAATTCAGTTTTTAGATTAATAAAATTTCAAACTCTATCTATTGTTTCTCTATGGTGGATTCCAAAACTTTATTACTTTGTGGATTCAATAGACCCCTCATAAATTCAAACTTTTCATTTAGAAGCAAACATGTTTAGTTCTTTTTCCACTTAATTAGAAAGTAACGAGTTTGTTTTCTTTTAACTTTTGCGACATCATGATTTTTTTTTTTTTTTTTTTTTTGAGGATCCTAATTAGTTTCCTTTGTTGTAATTATAAGTTGATATCAATAAAATTTTCTATTATTAAAAGAAAATGTGGTTCCAATCATTCGGTGAATAATTAAAAGTATTAACGTAATAGAGATTAAGAGTGCATTTAGCTTTTCTTTATTTGTTAAAAAAATTTTCTTTTTTGTTTCATTTTTTTTTTTTGGTTATAAATAATCTCATTTAAAATTTTTTTTTTTTCAAAATTCAGAATTCAAAATTTTTAGTTTTTTGTCACATAGTTAATGTAGGGTCAGTTTTTGTTGCCCAAGCCCAAAGGATATGGGTTAAAGGCCCAACGAACCCAGAACAATGAATTTGTAGAGAGTGGATCGAAGGTTTAGGCGCTGGCCGGCGTTCACGAAGCATGAACTCTTTTCTTTTATTGAAAAATACTTAGAACAATTTACAACTGGAGGTGCTCCTCGGCCCATGGCCGAGGAGGTTTTTTCTCCCCCCCCCCCCTCTAAAAACTCCTCTCCAAAAAACCCCCCCTTACATTTTGCGCACATTTCTTATATATCCCTCTCTTCCTCCTCCTGTTAATCATCTATTGGCCTCCCTTCTAACCGTCCGTCCCATCAGAGGCCATATCCATGCTCCAGTAGTTCGCCCTGATCGATGTTGCTTTGTCAAGGGGTTACATCCCCATTAATGCGATCAGAAGGGTTAGGTGAGCGTATTCAATGTCGAGGTGACAGTTCGCCCAGGGCTTGCCCCTTCTTCGTACTGAGGTCTCGGACAACCGAGGATAGGGTCATCCTCAAACCCATCATGCGTCCTCGGCGTGGGCCATTTGGGCCTGGGTTGAAGTGGGCTGAGGCTACCCGATTTTCTGGCCCCACAATAGCCCCTCAAAATCTTGCTGCACGCATCCTCGAGCGGGGAGAAGGATTTTGACATTTCACGTTGTCATTTTATTTTGTTGTGCTTTTCCTCTATGTACTGTGGCTCTTGCCATGCAATTTTTACGAACTCATTGTTATAATGCGAATTTAGTTTCCCTTTATTTGAATTGCTTATTTGTGTACACGCTGCCTGCTTTTCCTTTTTTCCTTAGATCTGTATGATTTTAGCTTGAATGGTATGTCGGCCAGTTGCGCAAGTAACGATGACAAGGTGAGAGAACGTATGCATGGGCAGCTCTCTTGCGTCTCAAGGGCTAGGCGGGGCTTGATCCTTTCCTAACTTGGGATATTTTGTAGTTAGTCTCCCTGTAGGCCTGAGTCCGAGGGCCATACAATGCCCCTGTTCTGTTCAGCACCCAGGTCTAGTTGAACGGTTAGTTTCCCCATAGGCTTGAGTCCGAGGACCATGCAACGCCTTGGTTCTGTCTAACGCTTTCATTTCTCTGTAAGTATCTAGTTTCCCCATAGGTTTGAGTCCGAGGACCATGCAATACCTTGGTTCTGTCTAGTACCCAGGTATAGCTGAGCGGTTAGTTTCCCCATAAGCCTGAGTCCGAGGACCATGCAGTGCCTTGGTTCTGTCTAACGCTTTCATTTCTCTGTATGGAGGGGTTTGTCTACGGACCGCTTTATTGGTGACGATTCCTCCTTGGGTCGGATTATGATCTTACACGTGGCATTGATCTCGCCTCCAGCTCGAGTCCCCATCTTTTTCATTTACGAAGCGCCCCTTGGCCGTTCGTGCTCCGTGCTTGACATTTCGGTGTGCGAGACGCGCCTTCATTAATGTCCTCGTGAATTAACACAAGTCCAGCGCTCTACGGCCCCCTTGGAATTTGGTAGCTTTGTTATTAGCCCTGCTGGTAACTCTCTTTTCGAATTCTGTGTGGATTAATTCTCACCAACCTTCATCCTCTATATAAGGCCTTCCGGGGGGATGGTTTCTCCATACTCCGTGAACTCCCCAACACAAACAGAAAACAAGCCCTTTCAACTCCCCAAGCCCTTTTAATAACCCCGCCGGGATTGTGACCGGAGTTGGCAGATATGGGGCGACTTTGGGCGGGTGTGAGGACATCCGTGCCAAGAGCCGTTGTGACCACAGCCCCCACTGGGCTTCCGGCGCGGCAGAGTCTAGGCGTAACATTGACAGTGCCATACGCGATGGCCAGGAGGGATGCTGCTGAAGTACCTAATGTCTCTCCTCGGAGTGCACCCCTGACGGAGGAGACACGCGAACTCATGTCATGACTGGTGCCCGAGTGTTGCCGTCTCCAACGGCCAACGCTCGTGAGGATTGGAGAGGATCAAGGGAACATCACGCGGGAAGGCGTCCCGGTGCCCCTGCATCTGCTCCTCACTTTGTTCAAGCTCCGCCGCACCGAGAAAGGAGTTGTTAGTGGCCTTGAAGCGAGCCAGCCTCAGCCCCCTTCCGCCCTCTTATTGTCAAGTTCTCCCATTCTCTTGATGCCAATAAGAGTACGGGTTGACACTTCCCTCCAGCTAGTTTTAGGACAGGTCCACCTGAGCCTCTGATTGTAGAACTAGCTTGTAGGAATAGTTTTAAAACACGCATGCCTGAGCCTCTGATTGTATTTTGTACTTTTCTTTTTATGAAATAATATCAAGCTTCCTTTCTTTGCTGTTAAATCTTCTGTCTCGAACTTTTATCTTTCTGTAATATTTGTTTGGTAGTTCTCCTTTTTTTTTTTTTTTGCATCACCACCAATTTTCCGTAGAACGATTACTTAGAACGATCGTCCGTTGCGCCGGCCAGCGCACTAATCCTCCCCACATACGGTGCCGATTGTAGGGTCAGTTTTTGTTGCTTAAGCCCAAAGGATATGGGTTAAAGGCCCAACAAACCCAGAACAATGAATTTGTATAGAGTGGATCGAAGGTTTAGGCGCTGGCCGGCGTTCACGAAGCATAAACTCTTTTCTTTTATTGAAAAATACTTAGAACAATTTACAACTGGGAGATGCTCCTCGGCCCATGGCCGATGAGGTTTTTTCTCCCCCTCTAAAAACTCCTCTCCAAAAAACCCCCCCTTACATTTTGCTCACATTTCTTATATATCTCTCTCTTTCTCCTCCTGTTGATCATCTATTGGCCTCCCTTCTGACCGTCCGTCCCATCAAAGGCCATATCCATGCTCCAGTGGTTCGCCCTGATCGATGTTGCTATGTCAATGGTTACATCCCCATTAATGCGACCAGAAGGGTTAGGTGAGCGTATTCAATGTCGAGGTGACAGTTCGCCCAGGGCTTGCCCCTTCTTCGTACTGAGGTCTCGGACGACCGAGAATAGAGTCATCCTCGGACCCATCATGCGTCCTCGGCGTGGGCCATTTGGGCCTGGGTTGAAGTGGGCTAAGGCTACCCAATTTTCTGGCCCCACAGTTAACATAAAAATAATTAAAGATTATATTTTTTATAAATATTATCTTGGGTCTAGTTAATGTGTGCCCTTAAGACACATATTAATAAATATATTTTTGGAAAAGTTTTATTGAAATTGAAAAAGTTGTCAAAACTTTTTCAATTTCCGATAAAATTTTTCCAAAATTAGTTTACTATTGTGTGCCGTTAGGGTACACATTAGTAAAATCTATCTTATAAATAAGTTATTGAAAATAATTACTACCAAACAAATGGTAAAATTGCTAAAAATCAAATATAAAAAAATTTAAAAAATTTAAAAAATTAAAATAAAATAAAAAACTTTCTAAACCAATGCTTATCCAAAACTTTTCCCATCAAGTTATTCTTCTCTTCTTAATCAGGAATGACATTATCCATTATGAATTGGGATCAAAAGAAAAAGAGAAAGTGAAAAACATAAAATAAAATAAAATAAAAAATCTGATTAATGTGTTCTTAAGGCACATTAATTATCTATTTTGAAAAAAAATTATGAAAAATTAAAAAAAATTTCAAATTTTCAAAATTATTTTTTATTTTTTATAAAATATTTTTTAAAATAAATTACTAATTCATGTCTAAAGACACTTGTCAGTAAAAAAAAAAAAAAAAAGAAAGAAGAAAAATAAAGAAAATATAGGATGTAATGATATTGGTGTACGAATTCAGACTTTTTTACAAAGAGCATGCCACATGCACAAATATCTATAATTATTAATTATAACATTGCTTTGCTCAGCTCAGTGGTTGGTGACAGACAACATTGTCAAACTGCAACATAAAATATTTGGTAGTGTCACTTGTGTCGATAAAAATATAAAAAACGTGCAACATGAAAGATGGATAATTCAGTACAGTCAAACTGCAATAAAAAAAGGGATTTTGGATTTTTTTTTTTTTTTTTTTTACTTTATCGTAATATATATCAAAAAAAGAAAGAAAGAAAAGGAATCCCAAGAATCACGTGCTGCATGGGTATGCGAGCTTTTGCCTTTTAGGTCATTACTCGCCTAGTTACACCTGATCTGAGACATCATTTATTATGTCTTCTGTATGATTATATCTAAAAGGAAATTACGGGATAAGTAAAAGCAAAACATGATAAAACGTTGCTTAATAACAGTATTTTTTTTTTAATTATCATCACGTGGTTTAATTCATTGCTAAAGCTATCACACCGCATCACATATTTTTTTAGCCTAATAATGTTGGGATACATAAAATAACACTATTTGTATTATAATTTGCCTATTTAGAAAATTGTGAGTTGTAAATGTGTGATGGTAGGTTTATGTAAAGATATATATATATATATCACTTATAACTCGTCATATTGAAAAAATTTTTGTACAAATTGTTTTATTTATATGTTCTCAGCGTTAAGTAACTTAGTGTACTATGCAATATGGATAGCATTGATCAGATAAACACTTTTGTTTGGTTGCAAGTGAGGGAAGAGAGAGAAAAATAATGAGTAAGGCTATGTTTGGATTGGAAGGATTAAAAGGGAAAAGAAAAGAAGAGAAGGGAAAAGTAGCTCTTTTCTTGGTTTGGTTGGAAGAGGGAAGATGAGAGGGGCTGATTTGGAGTAAAATCTGTTCGGTGGGACCCAGCATTTTGCTATCAGCCCAAATTGGGCGAAAAGAGGGGGAAAGGGAGAAAGATATGGCATAATTTTTTCTTTTTATATCATAAAATTTCTAAAATGCCCCTCATAAGTTATGTTACTATTTAATTTTTCAAGGGACATGAATGTAAAAATACACATTTTCCTTTCCCCTCTTTTTGTAAACCAAACAAAAATCTTCATCATTTCTTACTTCCTTTCCATCCAATATCCAAACACCTCAAAAGAAAATATTTTCTTTTCTCTTTCCCATCCTTTCTTCTTTTCCTTTCTCTTCCCTTCCCTCAACTTCAACCAAAAATAGCGTAAAGCAAAAGAAGGGAAGAGAAAAGGAAAAGAAATATCGTTTCTCTTCAATTTCCACCAATTTTGGACCGATTGCCAAAAATCAGCTCAAAGGAAATTGTTTCTATGCATTTCTTTTCTCTCTAATTAGCAACCTAATAGAGGAAATTACATCTCCTCCCTTCTTTTCTCTTCTTTCCCCTCTAAACATAGTGAAAATGAATAAATTCCAAGATCTCAAAATAATAATAAAAAGTAATGCTATAGTTACAAATTATTTTACAACATTTTTACAAACTTTTATTATGGTCATCTTGGCCTATCACTAACATCACTTACCAATAACTATTCACTACATCAACAGTTTGTAAAAAAATTTGTAAAATAATTTATAGTTCTAACATTTCTATTGAAGAATATTTGTTTATGTTAGTTTATTTAATAAATTAGTTAAGTTTAAGCTTGCTCAAATTCAACTATTGAGTATTATATGTTTATAACTATAAATGTTTAATTATATTTACAAACATTTGAGATTAAATTATGTAAATTTGTAAATAAATTCATAAAATATTAATTACTTAATAATTTATCGACAATATAAATAGTCTATTTTAAGTGCAATTATACATAATTTTCAACTATACAAGGTTTAATTTGTGAATCTAATTTTTATAAGTTCAAAAAAAAAAATCATTTTTTCTAATTAACTAAAATGATACAATTTCAATTTTAATTTTGATATAAATTATTATCATAGATTTGTGAATAAGTAAATATATTTAGTCGTAGTGATTATTGTGTATTATATATAAAAATAATAATAAATTAATCAATTACTTCATGAACAAGCTAAAGCTTGTTCAACAAGAAAATATGCCAAATTTGAACATACAATCTAATTTAGTAATAAGCTCAAGTTTGGCTCATATTTGAAATAAATTTAAATAAACAATCATGAACTTGTAATATACATTATTTGACTTTACTCATTTGCAACCCTAAAAATAGGAGACATGAAGAATAAACATTTTCATATCATGCTTTTAGTATTTTTAGTATTCGGAACAATAGAAAAATGCAAGATAAAAATGAAAAAAAAAAAAAATTCATACTCAACAAGCTCAATAGAATGGAAGATATTTTTCATTATTGTTGGTCCATGAACTTTAACCTATAAGCAGATTTAGTATTTAAAGTTTAAAGTAATCAATTCTAGTCCCCAATGTTCTAAACTAAACTCTTGTGGTCCCTCCATCATATTCCGTTGATGGATATTTGATTTAATTTTTTTTGTGAATTAGAATATGATTGGTAAACTTCAACAATGTAATTAATTAATAGATTTTTTTTTTTTGGTGGTTGGTGATACACTAGTTTATAATTTTTATGTAGTAAAATTTGTATTATCTATAGTATCATTCATGAGGAAAATAGCGCAAAATCATTTAAAAATAATAATTATTATCATAAAATTTGGGCCTTTCTATAATGGAAATGTGCCGGTAATGTAATATGACTTTCATCTAAATCTACCCCTAATTCTACTTTTATAAAGTACTGATTAAATTATATGAACAGTTGTTGATAAAGCCTAAATCAACCTAATATACTCGATGTGAGACTCAACACTCATCCACATAACAAAAAGTCAACTAATATCCAATCAAATCAAATCTTTGGGGAGTCACAATCTCCCAAACTTAAATTCTTGACTTTCTTGTTAAGACCCATATTGTGGGGCAATGTCTCTAAGCCACATTTTTCTTGATAATAATTTTTTAAGTAAAATGCTAAAATTATTATCAATTTTATTTTAAGTGCTTATAAATCGAGTGATAATGAATGTAATTGGTGCAATATAAATAATATAATATATAAATTTCTAAATTATATATATATATATATATATTATGTTTTATGTTTTAAAGTTGACATATTAATTTAATTATAAGTTTCATAGTAATATTAAAATTTGTAACAGCTATAGTTTCAGTCATTTTTTTATCCTATGATTTCTAGGCAACATTTTTACTGGCATTTTTTTTGGGATTGCAAGTTAAGACACTACTTTAATAGTGATAGGCCAAAAACGTATTGAACCCTTTGTGATGGATTAATTGATTAATTACCCAAATTTATTAATTAATCAAATTAACATGCGAAGCACATGGTAGCACAAACAAATTACCAATAACTAAAGTATGCAGCGGAAAATAAATTAACACGGTGATTTGTTTACAAATGGGAAAAATCTATATGGTAAAAACCTCACTGGGTAATTTTAAGGTCACCACTCCCGAAACTCCACTATTATCACAACAAGCAGTTATAAGTAAAGGAATCGGAGTACCTTATACCAACCTACAGTTGAACTCTTACCCTAATACCCAATTTGATTTGTTCTGTAGTGACAATTTCTCCTTTTCATACATGGCTCCCAAGTACGTGACTAACCAATTGCGCAGATCCCAGTACGCGACTTCAATCACTAACTAAAGAAGATTGTTGGCTGCAAAGTTCTTCAGTTCATCCACACGATAAAGATCAAGAAGATGTTTGATTACAAAATCCTACGGTGTACAAATACAACAAATTTTTCAGAAAAGATGAACTAGGGCAAAACTTCATCTCTAGTCACAATTTGCTTGAGCAAACTTTTCTCAAAGTTTGTATAACTTGTGTACTCTTTGACAGCCCTTAAAATAATCTTTTTATAAGTCTAGAGTTAGGAGAAAAGAAGGCCCAAAGACACATTCATGGATCACAAGAAAATCAGATCAGAATTCTGAAATTCTTAAACCTTGACAAATAGGAGCTGTCGAGTAGCTGTCGAGCAGGTGTTGAGCACACGGGGCTGAAATAGCTTCTTAAGCTCAATAGATGCAGCTGTTGAGCCAGCTGTCGAGTTTTAATGAACTTACACTATTTAGCTTATTTCTTGGACAAACTTGAATTGCTTTAACACTTGATTTTGAAACCTTATTTTTTGAAGTATTAAGAACATCTAGATCTATCCAATTACAAGTAAAGTACGTTTTGTCAAAGGATTAGTCAATTACATAAAATAGTGACATATGTTTTTAACAAGTGAAATACATATGTTCTAACAAATAACAAAAGAATATTTTTTTTTTTTGGAAATTAATAACAAAAGAAGTTTAAGTACAGCATAGGTAGGGTAGAAAACTCCCGAAGCATTAGGCTTAACATACATGTATGGGATCTCAATAAAGTATAAAAGCTTCATTTATCTCACACCCCCCTTGCGAAAAAGTTTACACCAAAATTTCCTTTCCTTTTTCTTTACTTGACTTCAAGAGAGTGGAATTTGTTGAGAAGGTACCTGCAATCAAGTATCAAGACACTCAAAGGGTGAGGTTGAAAAGTTTCATTCCCAGATTGTTTCAGCTAGCTGGTTTACGATTATCATTGCATCCAAGTATCCAACTCCACCACAAATCCGAAAACTCTTTACCATTTTCCTTATTTATTGATTAGACCCCTTCTCCCATTGGCATCAATTATTGAATCAAATGGCAGGAACTCCAAAACAACAGACAGAAATGAATGATCGGGCCCAAACTAGTGACTTATTTTTTCAATAATTCACACACTTCTTCCTGTTCTGCATACATTTCATGTGGATAAAGCGAACAACATGGACCACTCTCGATTGGCGAGAAATAGAACAATTAATTGTGGTAGATCATCAAAAAAAGAAGAACAATTGATTGTGGTAGTGTACCTGTGCATTTGGCTTAATGTTAATATCTCGCTGACGTGGATTCTGGGGACTTATTTCGTAAAGAAAATAATATAGTACTAGATTTTCCTTGTGACCTGTAGTATTCGGCGTTGGATGGCTATAAAAAGCTCTAAGTTTTTTCGCAACAAGAACTCAAGCAAACCTTCACTCTTCTACCCCAAACCTTGTGATTTTCTAACCTTTCTTTTTTTTTTTTTCCTTGTGTTACCCAATTAGTAATCCATTATGGGCAGCAAGTTGGGGCCGAGTTCGGTACAACAAAGTGAGCTGAGCGTGTTAACCATGTCCGACCACGACATCATGAACCACATTTATGCAACCCATGTTCATGGTGACGAAAAGTTTGATGTTGAGTCTCTTTTCGTTCTCGTCGAAAACATCCTTCAGCGTGCCACCCTGATTGTTGACCATGTTGCACTGGTACACTACCATAATTCTTTATTAGAATAAGATGCTCTCTCTCGCTCTCTCTCTCTCTGGTTAATTTTCTTTTTCCTAAGTCGGAATTTTAACTTGGACTGACGCATTCCATAGTTTGGAATACACTATAGTGAGGTAGGCTAGCCATTACTTTTAACAAAGAAATTGAAAAACCACTTCAGCCTAACGAAGTGGAATATGCATTTTTTGCTTCTTTAAAATGAGGGATATGTAATGCAAGTCCATTTTGTTGGTATGAGCATAGGTATGAGAATCAAAGTTGAAGCATTTGGGTGTGTTCTAGATTACTGAGGCCGGACAAATATAAAAATTTTAGAGTTAATTACAACAATTTTCATAAAATATTTCTTAATTATTGTAGATGGTTAATGATAACTAATGAAGTGATGTGACCAAACAAGAACCAATAAAAATGCAACTCAACTAACATTACTAATAAAAATAATTTTCCTCTTTATTCTTCTCAATACAATTATTTACACTCACTGCAGGGTACCCAAGTACACTTGGAGAGCTTGGAAGACAAGACCCCTAAGGCCAACTTTAATCCACCATTGTGTACACTGAAGAAAATTTCCAGCGAGGTAATCAGAATGAAATAATTTTATTTCAAAATAATTAAAATAATATTTATAATTAAAAGTGTTTAAATAATGCGTAAGTGATTAAATTCATTATTTCTTAATTTATCAATTATTATACCAATAAGCATCATTTTAAATTATTAGATTAAAATTTTTCATAATAAAAGCTCTGTAATGTCAGATGCAATGCAAGACTCCTGGTGAGGAAATTGCGCACAAGACAACAATGTCAATACTTAACAAACTGTCAAGCTATTCGTGGGATGCAAAGGCAGTGATCACACTTGCTGCTTTTGCTTTAGAATATGGGGATTTCTGGCTACTTGCCCAACTTCACCCATCAGATCAACTCGCCAAATCAATTGGGATCTTAAAGCGAGTACCTGTTATCTTAAGGCGCCCAGGCCTTCAAAAACATCGAAGAGCATTGGTTGAACTTAACAACCTGATCAAGGCCACATTGGAAGTGATAGAGTGCATCTTTGAGTTGGAGAAGCTATCTATCTATGATACAAGGGATGTACCTGCATTGTTAATTGCCATGGACCGTATTCCAGTCGATGTCTATTGGGCTATCATAACTGTTGTAGCTTGCTCAACTAAGATGTGTGGCCTCACTAATGAAGAGTAAGTTTTTATCTATGTCAAATTGTTTTGATCAAATCTTTGAAGTACTTCCCTATCCTATACGTGTTATAAGTCTTATTAATTACCATACGAGCAATCTTGTCTTCACAAACTTTAGTCAAAAACCTTTTGTGAAGTTTCATCCCCACGTTTTCTGTTTTGAAATGGGTATTTAGTTTTTACAATTGAGTGAAAATTAAATCTTGTGAAAGATTTTTCAATAGAAGTTGTGAAAATGGTATTGTTGTTATAATATAAGTGGGTAATTAATAGAAAGAAATCTAATTATTTTTGATAGTTCTAAAAAGATATTATCATTTACCATTAAAAATATTTATTTATAAATTTTTTTATTAAATTGGGCTAAATTACCATACAGCTCTTGGTGTATATGGGTGTCCGTGACCAAAATGAAATCGTCAGAATCCCCTTCAAAAATCCTTTAATAATTTTATTCTTATAGAAACTTTAGGACTTCAAAATTTAGGAATTAAAATATTTGTGTGACTAGATTGTAATAGAGTTAAACTACAAGAAATAAAATAGGTTGTAATTGAAATTCGTCCCCCAAAATCCGTTACTTTGGACAAAAGCTTATCAATTTCATTTGATTCAATTAAAGGGATCAATTATAAAATTAAAAATTTGAGAACTAAATTGAGTTATAATATATAGAAGCAAACCACATAGAATAAATTGTAATTTTTCCATAAAAAAATTAACGCAAATGGTTGCCCACTTTTCAGGGACCAGGTGCAGGAACTATCCCACTTTGCTCAGAAGCTCAACATTGTCCTCAGCATATTAAAGAAGCATATTCAACTTTGCAAACAACAAATAGGTAAAGGCCACTAAGCGGTTTCGTTCTTAAGAATGCATAGATGCTGAAAGCTATCTTACCTAGCTACGTTCCAAAATGCAATGCAATATCTTCAAAATGGACCACACTAGGGATGGCAATTTTTCCCCGCCCCGCTTAACCTGCCCCTCCCTGCTTCGCCCCACACAAGTTTTCCCTGCCACGCAAAGGCGGTGGGGCGGGGATGGGGCAAGATTTTAGCCCCGCACCACGGGGCGGGGCGGGGATGGGTTTAGACTTTTTAGACTCGCCCAGCCCCGCCCCTCCCCGTCCCCACCCCGCCCCGCCCCGACCCGCGTTACTAAGGATTATAATTGTAAATTTTTCATACCCTAAAACCCTACTATTTAATTAAACATATTAATATTAGCATATTTTATTCAGCCCAATGTGATTCTCTACCTTTATTTTGTTATATGTCATACTACAAGATTTTTTTTATTATTTTTTTTTTATGATTGTCTTGTTAAACACTTGGATATATTATTCGGTTTTTTCTAAAAATTGATTTGATTTGATGGGATAAATTTATTTGTAATTTCAAGTATATTTTTATTAATGAAATATGTTTTATTAAAAAATTGTACTAGTTGTAAGGAAATTTAACAAAAAGTAGAGTTTTACGGGGTGGGGTGGGGATTTGCGGGGCCCCAAGGGGAGGGGATGGGGTGAGAAAGTATTCCCCGTCATGCGGGGCGGGGCGGGGCGGGAATGAGGCAAGACAAAACCATGCGGGGCGGGGACGAAGACCCCATCCTTCGGCCCCGCCCCGCCCTATTGCCATCCCTAGACCACACTGCTCATGAAAAATCCTTGTTTACACAGAGGATCTGGAGGCTCATCGAAAGATCAAGAAACTCTTACAAACCCCTAATGAGATTATGGAGGTTTTCAAGGTGCTTATTTATGCCAAGAATAATCTGCAGCTGCTCATTGATGGTTCTACTCAGAAAACGGTGCGCTCTTTTTACACGTCATTATATAGTTTGTTACCATGACTGTTAACCCTTATCACAGCCACAAGTTCAATGGTACTGCTAGCTGCTTTTTTTATAATTATTTTTTATCATTAGACTATGGACACCAATTAATTTTTAAAATAGGCGAAGATTAAACTTAAATTTTTTATTCGATCACAAGAGACTTGATGAATTGAGTTAATTAGAACTCATATAATCAGGTCATATTTAGCCAAAGCTTATGGAAACGGAATCCAAAAAGGTTATAATAATTGTATCCCTATATATATTTGCATTATAAACTAAAAAAGCCCTATATGTTTGCCACTCATAATTGTCTTTAAGATTCTCAGGAAAAAAAATTGTCTGTAAGATAATATCTTCCAGATACCATGTTCTAAAACAGCGGAACACATGATAAAACACCAAATATATATGGAGAGAATACCACACATGCAATGTTGCAACCAAGGTCCAAATAACTTCATCTTTTGTCAAGAAATAATTGTGGAATAGGACCGAGGAAAAAAGGTAAAAGCATTTTCTAAAGGTGAGAGAAAAGAAAAGGGATTGGAAAGAGAATAAAGCATCTTTGTCATTATACCGGCTAAAATGGTGCGAAGAATCTAAACATTTCATTAGTTATAATTTAACTTGACTAATAATATAGACTTTCTTAAAAATAATACTTCATCTATCCTACTTTTTTGTTCTCTATTTTATTTTGAGATATTCCAAAATATTGTCATGTTTCTAAAAATAAAAGTTATTAATTTATTAATGTTCCTATTATACCCCTATTAATTTACTAATTCAATTTTTTGATAAATTTTTTAAGAGTAGTTTTGAAAACTTATACATTTTTAAAAGGTAGACAAAATAATAAATTATATTCCCTTAAAAAGTTTGACTTTTCAAACATAATAAAAAAAGTGAGACGGATGGAGTAATAATAATGACGATAAAAATTTGAATATATAACGTTTGGTTTCATTATAATAGTTTTTCTCATCAAGCTAAAACACTGATTTTTAATATGGAAGAAAGTTGAACTCCTACTATTAAAGTGATAACTTTTATTTTTTCAGTAAAGAAAACATAATATCATTACGAAGATATAACCACGTGTCACCATAACGAATACCAAGTTCTTTAGAACTCACTGGTAATTTAATTTCGTTGAATCACATGCAATAAAAAAAAATAAAAAAAATCAAAGAATAATTAGGTTATCAGGTATGAAGTTGGTGCTAATATTTTTTTTGAGCAAAAAGTTGGTGCTAATGTATAGAGACTCTGATGTTCTCAATTGTATTGACAAACAGGTCAGCATTGAAGTGTTACAAAAGAAGAATATTCTATTGTTCATTTCGGGCGTGGACATCTCTACTGATGAAATTTCAATCTTAAAGCCAATTTATGATGCAATAAGGAAGGAGGAGCAGTACAAGATTGTATGGATCCCGATTGTTGACCAATGGAACGATAACACGCGTGAGAAGTTTGAGATGCTCAAGTCCAAGATGCCATGGTACGTAGTGCAGTACTTTTCACCCATAGCTGGTATCAGGTTCATAAAAGAGGAGTGGCACTTCAAGAACAAGCCTATTATCGTGGTGATGAACCCAAAAGGAAAGGTGGAGTGCCCAAATGCAATCCATATGATTCGGGTATGGGGAATGAGGGCCTTTCCTTTCAGTAGCTCTGTTGAAGAAGCTTTATCAAATGGAAGAGACTGGATGGGATCCATAGTGACTGGCATAAACCCAAATTTACATAATTGGGTAAAGTTAACTTAGTGCCCGTTTGGATTCAGCGTTTCCGCTGAATCCTGCGGCACGTTTTACCTTTTGTTTTTTTTTTTTAATTTCAGCGTGAACAGTAATATCATGTGACAGGGGACAAAGCACTGCATGTGAACAGTAAAATCATTGTACAGGGGACAAAAATTACTGTTTATGCACTGTTAATATAATAAAAAATATTAAAAATGGGTCCTACGGTACTATTCATACATTTAAAAATTATTTTGCTACAGTGTTTTCAATTTTCAATTTTCAGTTTTCAGTTTCAGCAACAATAAGCTCAATCCAAACAGACCCTTAACTAATACAAGTTCTAAAACACAATTGCTTAGGCACTAGCACACACATTCACAAATGAATAAAAATCTTTTATTTTACTCTAAATGTTCCACTTTATATACTGCAAATTTTGTCATGCATATTTTTTTTCTCATTTAAAATAACAAAAATTTTGATATAATTGATAGTATATAAAGTGAAATACTGAGAGTAGGCATATGTGATTTAATCTCACACATAATTAAACTAGTGATGTTCATGCAGAAAAAAAACTGATGATTAAAACATTTTGCTCAATCAGATCAAAGAGGAGAAGTACATTTTCTTCTATGGTGGCAAGGACAAAGAGTGGATTCAACAATTTACTAAAAGTGCAAATGCCCTTGTAAACGATCCAGTGATAAAGAATGCAAGGGCTTCTATTGAGTTGCTTTGTGTTGGAAAGAGCAACAAAGGTGAGGATGACCACAGTATCTTAGGGCATTTCTGGAACCGTATAGATAGCTTTTTCTTTTCCAAAACACAAAGGAAAAGTGAACCCGACCCAGTGACACATGAAATCCAAAAGCTGCTTTCGTACAAGAATGAGAGTGGATGGGCTGTACTTAGTAAAGGGTCTAGAGTGGTGGTGAGTGGACATGGGACCTCATTTTTGAAGGTGTTAGAGCATTCGCAGCAGTGGAGCTAAAAATTTAGCTTTTTAACTCCACTAAAAGTTACTTTATCTATTATACCTACACACCTGCTGCAGCAGTGTATCTATTTTAACTATCAACACAATATAATAATATAAACATCATAATAAAATAATATACTCCTACAATAAAATAATATATCTCACAACCCAAAAAACCTCCCAGTACCGACCACAACCTCCTCTACAATCCGCCACAGCCACCACTTCCACCACCACCACCAATACAGACACAACCAAACCCACAAACAAAATAAATCCCCAAACAACCATCATAGTCATCAATCCACCACCACAGCCACCAAGCCCACAGGAAAAATTGTAGTATTTTTAGTTTTTTTTTTTTTTCTAACATAGCTTTTAAAATAGGAGACCAATAAAAATTTAACCCAATTGAAACCCTAAGATGTTTCAAATAAAATGCTGCAAATGTGATAAATCACCAATAATGACTAATTTCCTACTAAGCCACATACCAAATAATATCTATCTATCTCTTTCTCTTAAAAAGAATATATAAGATTAAAATTTAGATTACAACTGTACTTAATTATGCATAATCATATATCCAAGTTAAAGTAAATTCCTTTTGATTCAACTATAATATTCAATCTTCTATTTAAAATTAACCTTAGTTGAGCTAGTATTATTCATCAATTTTTACATTTACATCAAATTAATCTTAATTTAATTAGTATTATATAATTTTATTTAATTAATATTTACATATAAAAAGGTCCTATATAAAATTTCTGCCATTGGCTCCAAATTTTGTTGGGCCGGCCTTGTAAGCATGCTCTCCACGTGTCATTTACAGGAATGTCTGGCAACGCCAAGTGTCTCTCTCCCATATCTGAATAATTAACGTGCATGGAAACAAGCAAATCACATTCCTCAGAGTTATCGCAGTCAGAATATTGGTCACATGAAAGTGCTCAAAATGCTGCCACGACTTCACCTACATGCTAATGATCATACTCTCAAAGTTCTTTACAATAGACCACTTGTCCTAATGTGATGAGATCTGTGTCAGGCTTTTACAACACTCTAATTGGTTGTAAGAAGAATTCAATAATGGCATCAAAACAATACCCGAATGCTATAAAAAGGCCCACCAGCTTTGTTTGACCCTCCAAGTCCTTTAAATTTTCTTGAATTAGCCATCTTAGGCTTGACCATTCCAAAAGTCTTCTCTATATTTGCAAATTTCTTTGACAATGGAATGGTTTCCTCAAGACGCCATGAAAGCTTACCTACACACTATTCAGCTGGTAAATTTCTACCTTCAATTATCTTTTCTGAATACATGTCTATTTCAAAATTTTAGGCTTATTTCCAAAGAATAATGTTAGAGATATTAATATTTTTCAACAATTACTTTCACTTTTATTAGCTCTATCATTGATATTAATTTTATTATGTACCATAAGATTATGTGAATAGTTGTGAAATTTTTTGAAAAAGAGATATATTTTTAGTGCATTTGGGAATAAAGTAATCAATTTAGAAATTTGACATTATTAATTGATAGTTTTTTTTTTTTTTTTAACAAAATTTGACATGTGTAGCATTACTGCATTAAGCCCAAAAAAGTTGTTATATCAAGCTAATTAATTTAGGGGGGGAAGGAGGGCCGGGGAAGCTTCTCTTATACTCCGTATTTTATTTTGGGGAAAAGCATTGCATTAATTTTGTTTCCTGTACTTATGAACCCTATTGAGTAATTTGGTTTCAACTATAGCTGATTAAATTGTATATGATTTCGATTCTCCAGTGTAAGATCCACAACATCCAAGATTGTAATCTTGGAGGCTCAAGACTGATTGAACCCAAATATATCGAGTTTGTATCATCTTTGGCAGCTGGCGAGCTAGATTAATGGTGCAAATCACCTCAGATGGCATAACTCCATTAACAATAGCTCTAGCTGTTGCTGCAAAGCAAACTGGTGGACTACTTATTTGTATTGGTCATGAAGATCATATAGAAAAAAGCAAAGCGTTGTTTATGAAAAATAGCCTCGAAAACGTGATCAAATTTATCTATGGAAATCCTTGTGAAGTGATCAAGCAGTACAAAAATATTGATTTTGCAGCTGTTGATTGCAAACTTCAAGATCACTTGAAAATATTCAAGACCATAAACCTTAACCCAAGTGGATCTACAATGTTTGTGAATAATTTTCACCATAGGAAAGATGGGATATCATTTGCTGAAGTTGTTGAGGGAAAGAATTGGGGAGTTAAATCTGTTACTCTTCCTATAGGAGAAGGAATGCATTTG
>NW_027069519.1:333342-446722 GCF_002906115.3 Quercus suber
TCACTTGAGTGAAATCATCTTAATGGAAGCTTGCTATTTAAGGGTAAACATTCCTATCATCTATTTTAACTACAAGAATAATTTTCTTGTGACAAGAAGTTCTTTTAGTATAAGCCAATATTTTAAATATTTTCTCTTGACACTATCTATCATCAATTCTTCTTGTGGATATGGCAAACTTCAGCAGTTTAGAGCTTTTAGATTTGAGTTTAAATTATTTCTCTGGAAGTATTTCTCCATATATCGGAGCATTATCTTTTCTCAAGGCTATATCATTTTATTTGTTGGACTTAATGGAACTTTACCCATTCAAGGTAAGAATCTACTATGAAATTGAACTTTGACAATTTGTTAGTTTTGCTTGTTAATCTTTGTAGACGACTAAATTTCTAGTTCGAAATGAATCAAACAAGTAAAATAGTTTCACAAATGTGAATTTGTATTGATGATTGTGGTATAATTCTCTGTGATTACAAAAGTGTTATCCTCTGATTCGATCTCCTTGCAAGACTTATTGATTTGGATTTGTGGTAATGTGATTGTGACTTGAACACAAAATATCCTTCAATTTGGTTGAGGGATAGATCGAAGATTGCTAAAACGGAATTACAATGAATCTCTGGCTATGAGCTTGTTAGAAATCCTTTGTTCTTCACGTTCTTCGTGTTCTTCGTGTGTTCTTCGTGTTCTTGGATTTGTGGTGGAAGTTCTTCGAGGCTTTAGAGGCTTGAATCCGTAGAGCTTCACTGATTTGTGATTTGTTGATGTTTTCGGACACTTTAGGCTTGATTCCCGCAAACTTTTGGATCTAGGCGGATGATTTGGATGATTTCTTTTCAAATGTTCTTCGTATTCGAAGTTGAAGTTCTTGAAGTTCTTGGAGGCTTTAGAGCTTGGTTCCGGCAGAGCTTCTGAACTTCTGAGTCCTTCAAATGGCTTGGTGTCCTCCTAAATGGCTTAGGAAGGCTTCTATTTATAGGAGTTTTGGGGTAGGTAAGCGACACGTGGCGGAGTCTGATTGGTGACACGTGGTAGAGCTTGATTGGTCCGCTTATGTCATCGCTTGCACATGCTGGACTGATTGTGTCATCGCTTACACGTGCGAGACTGCTTATGTCATCGCTTACACGAGCTGATGCATGATTGGTTTTTGTATGACACTTAGCGAATTTCTGTTGGCTTTTGAATAGTAATAGTAAAACCTAGCAGCAGCATGTGGCGCTTTGTAATTGGTTGCATTTTGTGGACTTGGTAGTGTGACGTGTCAGCTTGTGATAGGTCGGGAATTTTCCTTCTCTACAATCTTCTAAAATTGAATAAGAGTGTAAAAACAAGAGAAAGTGAATGGTTGATATCGAATAGATCTTAAAAGCTAGTTATATGTAACATGTGAATATTAGTATCTACTTTCCACATTAAAAAAAAAAAAAATATCAATATTTTAGACCTAGTGCATATAGGGTGGAGAAACTACTGGTGTACCAAACTCGTCCATTCTCAAATTGAAATCTTTTAGTTATATTTTTGAAGTACCTACGTTGTAATAACAAAGAACAGCCTAGAGTTTGATTCATATGCTTATATATAAAAGTAGTTTTTAATATTAAATTGTCAAAATATATTCTTTTAATATAAAATCGATAATCTAGTTTGAATTTCACGTTGTAGCTTTTGAAAAGACCCAAAAAAAAAAAAAAAAAAGTGAAATTGAGAATCTTATAGAGGGGCAGAGGGGAATGAGATTTTTGAAAAACTTATAATACAGTGCACACTCAAAAAGGCTCAACTCTTAAACATGTAACAAAAAACTTTCAACGTGGGAACTTACTAGTTAATATTTTTTGATAGATAAACACATAAGGGTAGAGCAAAAAGAATTTTTGAAAAACTTACATTACAGTACACACCACAAAATGACCTAACTCTTCTTCTTCTTCTTTTAAGTCAAAAAGGCCTAACTCTTTTTTTGTTTTTTTTTAAAATCAATGGGCCCAACTCTTTGAACGAGTAACAACACAAATAATTATTTTAGTTTTCCTTTGGTTATTGAATAATTTCTTTACACAGTATTTTATTGCTTTTTACTGTGTGTTATGATCACCAAACCAGTTCTCAAGAACACGAAAAAATAAATTGTATTTTATATAGTTCATTACTTGTTTTTTCTTACAAATAATTGTTCGTAAAATTAGATTGTAAAATGTTACTTGTTTTAATATTGTCCCTTACTCATGCTTTATCACTAATTGCTACTATTACCGGTGCTTTATCTTTTTTTTAACAGCTACTACCAACACCTATAACATTTGGGCTTTGACTTAGACTTGGTCTCTGGCTTCATAAACAAGAAAGGCAAATACAATTGCCAACAATTCATATTTATATGAGAAGTGTGCATTCCTATGGCTTACAATCATAAAACTTCACACCTATCCAAAAAAAAAAAAAAGATGGATAGGGGAGTGTGTAATGATTGTTACAGAAAACATATATATATATATATATTTTTTGAGGGGTTCCAGAAAACATATTTGATTCTTGATAGCTCAATTAATCAATGAATTTTTCTTGTATTACAATTACTGTGCTAATGAATAACATGATATGACACTCTTTCTACATTTTGTTGATAAATTTAACAATGTATTTTTTTTTTCCAGAATCTGATTGCTTGTCTAAACTGAGAAAGCTAACGCACTTAAATTTAGCGGGGAACGACTTTGACAATAAAATTTTAAGATCCTTAGGTGCCCTTCCGGTTCTTAAATCTCTGGATCTAAGTTCCAATAATATCTGGCCTCTTTCTAGCAAAGGTATGTGTATATCTGAATTTTCTTCGCAAGAATACCAGAAAAAGTTTACACAAAACTGAAATTTTATAACCAATATTTACCTTTATCAAAATTTACTCTCTTCGTGTTAAAAGGCGCAATGCTTCAGTGCAATAACTAATCCTTTTGATATATACAAATGATATTAGTAGTATGCCTTCAATATTCAAGAGCATTTTAACCGAAATTTTTGTCCATTCCAATATAAAAGTGTTTAGTTCTACTAGATCTTTCTTCTGTACTATTGGTTTCAAGCTTATATATGAAATTTTGAATATCTCTTCACCGGTGATGTAGAACTGGTTTATCTAAGCAACTTGGAGGTCCTTATCTTGCAATTTGTCGCCTTAATGGAAGCCTACCATTCAAGGGTAAACATTCCAGCATCTATTTTTATTGATTTTCCCTCAATTAATCTCCTTAATGGAAGCCATTTTAAATACTTTCTCCTAACATACTTTCATCAATTTTCTTGGTAGATATGGAAAATTTCACAGTTTGGAAATTTTAGATTTGAGTGGAAATGATTTCACTGGAAGCATTACTCCATATATGGAGCGTTATCTTCTCTCAAGTCTATATCATTATCTTCTAGTGGACTCATGGACTTTAAACACTCCAGGTGAGAATGTACAATGAAATCAATCATTTACAATTTTGATTAGGAGTGTGAGAACAATTGAAAGAGAATGGTTAGTAATTTGATATAGATCAATCTTTATTTGCTGCAAATTGGAAGCATAACATTTGATATAGATCAATCTTACACCCCCCACCCCCCCCCCCACCAAAAAAAAAAAAAAAAAAACATTTTAATCCCACAGGACCTACTCCACCATTTGTTAATTCATAATTGAGCCAATTTGCCTAAGGCAGCCGTATAGAATAAGGTCCCATAATTTTAGCCCTATAGTAGTACAATATTTATATTTTGTTAAAATTTTAAATAAATAATGTCGCATAAATTTTTTTTTATTTTTTATTTTTTGAAAAGTTACAAAGCTTAGCTACTCTTTTTCTATTTCACATCTAAACTTAGCTCCTACCTAAAATCAATTATAACCAAAAAAAAAAAAAAAAATTAGGATCATTAGACATAATATCAATAATAAATAAGTTGTTAACAAAACTTGAATACAATTCTTCTCTCAAAAGAAAAAACTTGAATACAAAAATTTAATTAGTAATTTTACATCTAAAAAAAAAAAGTATCGAATTTGAAGTAAAAACTTACAATATAGAAACTTATATAAACAATATTAAATTGATGTCAAAATATAAGAGAATATTTTACTTAAAATTGTCCTTCTTAAGCCTCAAATCTTTTTTCTCCAAAAAAAAAAAAATCGTCAAATCTTATTAAGCGTGATTTTATATATTAATTAGGTTGTATTGTTGATTCTTTCAGTGGCACAAGTTTAGGATAGACACCGCTAATCTTATTATTGCTTTTGATAGAGTTTTGTGCGCTGAAGAAACTTGAAGAGATAGATCTTGCTGGTAATGGCTTTGAAGGGATGCTTCCTCCATGCCTAAACAATTTGACATCTCTTTCGTACCTAGATATATCTTGGAACCGGTTCAGTGGAAGCTTGTCTCCATCTCCAATAGCCAGCCTAACATCCCTTGAGTACATTGATCTGAGTTATAATCTTTTTGAAGGTTTATTCTCATTCAGCGTATTTGCTAATCACTCCAAGCTTAAGGTGATTCAATTTTTGAGTGATAACAACAAACTTGATATTGAAACTGAGAATCACAGTTGGGACCCTCTGTTTCAATTAAAGGTCCTAGTCCTATCTAATTGTAATCTCAACAAGCTTACTGGCAACTTTCCTAAGTTTCTCTTGGACCAACATGATGAATTGGAAGTCGTTGATATCTCTCACAGTAAATTGAATGGAAGCTTCCCCATATGGTTGCTTGAAAACAAAACTGGACTACAACAGTTAAATCTTCGAAGTAACTCTTTCACGGGTGAGTTTCATTTGCCATCAGATCACTACATGAATCTTCGTTTGTTGGATCTCTCAGACAATCACTTTGATGGGAAACTTCAAGGAAATATCGGAAAGTGGATTCCAAAATTAGAATATCTTATTTTATCCCATAATCAATTTGAAGGTAATCTTCCATCCTCAATAGGTGACATGAGTAATTTGTGGGCTTTGGACTTGTCCTTTAATAATTTTTATGGAGAGGTACCAATGGAATTGGTTGCTAATTGCACCTCCTTGGGAATTTTGAGGTTATCTAATAATAACTTTCATGGTGAAATTTTCTCGAAGCACTTCAACCTATCCTTGATTTCTTTAGAATTGCAAAATAACAATTTCACAGGCACTCTCCCAGTGGTACCCGTAAAGAACTCGGGGGTCCTAAGTATTAGCAACAACCACAAGACAGGTACAATTCCTCTATGGATAGTAAATGGTAGTACGTCACCATTGTATGTTGTTGACTTGAGTAGCAACTCATTCAAAGGCCAAATTCCATGTGGACTAGCTTCATCTGTAGTAATAAACCTTTCTCATAACTTGCTTTCAGGATTGTTACCTTCTTGCTTGAATCTACGGGATGTTAGGCACTTACTATTGCAAGGGAACAAACTCATAGGGTCATTACCAAAAGCTATTCTCAATTCATCATCTCTTGTGACATTGGATATTAGAGATAATCGCTTTATCGGTAGCATCCCTGATGAAATTGATGGACTTTCCAACTTAAAAGTGCTTTCGTTAAGTGGCAATAATTTTGGTGGTGTGATTTCAAAGCAGTTGTGTTGGTTAAAGAGGATAGGTATAATGGATCTTTCCAGTAACTCTTTTTCTGGGTCAATACCATACTGCTTTAACAACATATCCTTTGGGAAGCTAGCTGCTACTGATTTTGTCTATACACCTAGTCCTTTTTTGGTCATAACAGGTTCTTCCTTCCCATATAAATCTCTTCTAAATAGGGATTTTCAAATTGAAGGGTCATTTTTCAACCTCTATGAACAAGTTGAGATTGAAATTGTGACGAAATATAGGTCTGACTTGTACAAGGGTCTCAACCTTGATTTGATGTCTACATTGGATTTATCATTAAACAAGCTAATAGGAGAAATCCCACAAGAGCTGGGACAATTATCTTCACTTCATGGACTAAACTTGTCTCACAATCAGTTGATAGGTCCTATTCCAAAATCATTCTCAAATTTGACTCAATTAGAGAGCTTAGACCTTTCTCACAACAATTTAAGTGGGGAAATTCCTTCGACATTGATTGATATAAACTCTCTCGAAATTTTCAATGTATCTCACAACAACTTATCAGGTAAACTTCCAGACTTCAAAGCACAATTTGGAACATTTGAAAAGAGTAGCTATGAAGGAAATCCATTTCTTTGTGGTCCACCACTGGAGAAAAGCTGCACCGAGATACATGAGTCACCTCCATCACAACAAAAATCCTCGGAGACAAGTGATGGAAAATGGTATCAAGTTGATCTTCTAGTCTTCTCTACTAGTTTTTCGGTATCTTACATAATTTTCTTTATGGGTGTTGCTAGTGTTCTTTATATTAATTCTCACTGGCAGCAGCAATGCTTCAATTTGTTTGAGGATCGTATATATTGGTGTTATTATTTTGCTTTAAATACCCTAAAAAGGCTTGCCAACCGTATGTGTCATTAGACTTCTATGGAAATATTTAGTGGTTGTATTGATAAATTAATACCTGTGTATCAGTGTATGTGTATGTTTAGTTATGAATAATAATTATTGTGCTCTATTATGAAATAAAAAGTTCACTTATACTTCTTTCATTTGTGTTGTAATCATGTGATTAGTCAATCTCTTGGGCGATCATGTTGTAATTTTATTTTGAAAAAACTTGTGAAAAGTTTTTATTTTATTTTATATATTTCGCATGTGTAATACTTATTTTATTGAATATAATATTATTAATATTTAGAAAAATTAGTTATAATTATAATATGTAAAATGATAAGAATTATATGATTATTTCATTGATATATGAAGAATGTGAAATATGCCTTGAATGAATTAATAATTATTTGATTACCAATAGCCTGTGGCCTAAGGATTGCCTCCTCCATTGTTGGTTAAATTTCTATGGTTTGAATTCGTCCACCTTTAACCTTAGCAAAAAATAATAATTATTTAATTATCATTTAACTTAAGCACAAATATATCACAATTGGATAGGACTAGGAGTAAGATCAGATCATAAATTTTCCAGAAAATTTAAATTATTCTTGTTTAGAAAAACAAATGTTTGACTCTATTGTTTTTGGAAAAATAGAAATTTAAAAAAAGGTTAATTTTCCATACAATTTCTCCGGGGGGTCAAGTTAGGTTTTTTAGACCCCTTGATTTTAGGCGAAACTACACTATTGGTCCCTGAAGTTTACCCTATGTGCGCAATTGGTCCTTCAAGTTTGAAGCGAGCACAATTAGTCTCTTAAGTTTTAAAACTGAGTTGTATTGGTCCTTTTACTAACTTCTGTTAACGGTGTTACTTATATGGCTAACTTCACAATGACTTGGCATTTTCTTTAATGACGTGGCATATTTTTAATTAAAAAATTACAAATTAAGTGAGGAAAAATATTAAACGGTACCAAATTAAAAATAAAATAAAATTTCTACCTACTGTAAAAACCCACAGCGAGAAAGAAAGGGAGAGAGGAAAGAAAACAAACCCTAGCCGCCGCCTGAAGTTCCATTCCCTAGCTACCACCAGCAATAGCCCAAGGAGAATGAGCCTCTCATAATAATTCACACAACACAAAAAAAGCTTACTCTTTGATTTTCAAAGGGTGTTCCCACCAGTGACTGGTGTTAAATACCATAATATGAGCACCATGCCAATTCTGTGCGGCTGAAAGTCGGTCTAACCTCATAATTTTACTACCACGTTTTCTTTCACTTGTGTTAGAAAGGGGCTCCAGTAGAACTCCACAGAACAATTATAGTCTTGTTACATTGCAGATTATTCATCTTGTTAAGGATTTTAGCTGTCACTATGTATGAACAGGTACAGAAATACGTAGAAGAGAGCATATGATGAAACAGTCATTTTACATTTGCTCTAAGAACCTTGTAGGCATTACTTTTCACATTAATATAGGGAATGGAACTTCAAATACCAAAAAAAAGTTTGAAGTTCAGGTGGCAGCTAGGGAATGGAACTTCAGGCGGCAGCTGGGGTTTGTTTTCTTTCCTCTCTCCCTTTCTCTCTCACTGTGGGTTTTTACAGTAGGTAGAAATTTTATTTTATTTTTAATTTGGTACCAGTTAATATTTTTCCTCACTTAATTTGTAATTTTTTAATTAAAAATATGCCACGTCATTAAAGAAAATGCCAAGTCATTGTGAAGTTAGCCACGTAAGTAACACCGTTAACAGAAGTTAGTAAAAAGACCAAAACAACTCAGCTTTAAAACTTAAGGGACTAATTGTGCTCACATCAAACTTGAGGGACCAATTGCGCACACAGGATAAACTTCAGGGACTAATAGTGTAGTTTCGCCTTGATTTTACAACAAAATTATCAACTTCAAATAATTAATTTGTTATGAATTAATAAGTGGAAAATAATCTCTTAAAAAAAAGCCTTTTTTTCCTGTTGACTAAAGATAGTTTCCTTTGACTTATTTTTTCTGATGCTGCCAAATACTAGAAAATACAAAAACCTATCTTTATACAAAGTTTTCCATTAAAACAAACAAAATGCTAGATTCAAAGATAAATTTCTAGGTTAATTGCCACAGATTAAATATGTCACCAATAAAGCAATAAAATAGTAAATTCAATAAAAAATAACATAAGACAACAATAGGGTGACCCAACAAAACCTATGAAACATATCGTTTCATAGTAATAATCTGGAGGGATTTAACCTATCAATTCCAAGGTAAACTGACCCACTAGAATATAATTGAAGTTTATACACTAGACTTAATCCTAAATCTTCCCTTTTAAAAAAAGACTTAACCCTAAAACTCTCCGTTTGTGACTTTGAGGTTTGGACAAGCAACTTTAATCTTCACTATGACAACAGTGTTGATTGTTAGTGGAGGCTCAGATTAACTCTCTAAAAAACTTAGGGTTTCGATCTCTCTAACCTCTTTTATAAGTCATGCTTAATGGGCCTTTATATAGACTCTTCATTAAGGTTACAAAAACTGAAAAACCCTTATGTACAGTCAACTAAATAAATCACGTCAAACTTGAAAAAATTGAATTTGCAATTCTTGATGATAGGCCAAGAATGTATTGACCCCTTAGGTAAATTAACCAATTAAATAGTCAAGTGAATTAATTAAGTCAATTTAACATGCAATATGCGTGGTAGCACAAACAAATCGCTAACTAACTTAAATGCAATGGAAAATAAATTTGACATAGGTGATTTGTTTACGAATGGGGAAAACCAACTAGGCAAAACCCTACTAGGTGAGTTTAAGGTCACCACTCCCGAGAATCTACTATTATCAAAACAAGCGATTATAAGTAAAGGAATCCCAGTACTTTATACCAACCTACAGTTGAACCCCTATTCCAATACACAATTGGACTTGTAATGTAGTGACAATCTCTCATTTCAATGCACGGCTCCAAGTACATGACTAACCAATCATTGTATGGATCCTAGTACGTGACTAACACAGATCCACAACAGTGCCCATGCCTTCTTTCAGATTTGGGTCTACAGCATCACGCAGCTCCCACGGAAACTTCGTTGCTGCCTCGCTGCTGCATCTCTGATCTCTCAAGCAAGTTGAGCCACTCACCTTACAGATCTGTGCAAATCAAGCCTTCACCTAAAGAAACCAACCCCACAGGCGTGTTCCTAGGTCTCCTGTAAGGAAAACCCAGAAATCTGGTCACCTGAAGCCCAACCACGCGCCTCCACGCGCCGCAATTGTCTCCAAAAAATCTCCACGCGCCGCCTTAGATTCTTGACTTCCAGATAGTCTTCTTGGCACACGCGCCGCCCTAACGGCCTCCTTGTCCACCGATCTATAGAACCTAAGATTCCGGCCATCATCTGAGCTTATACGCACCTCCATGCACCTCCCTAGCTTTTGGATTCTCCTCCACGCACCGGTGAAATTTGCACTCTCCTGTCACGCGCGACAACAGCTGCTGATGTCATCTGACGTCACATGATGACGCCATCACTCCATGTCAGCAGCCACGCAAGCACGTCCATGTTAGCCCTAGACACGTCATCAGCCACGTCGTTAGCCACGTCAGCACCACGTCACCTAGCTGACCGTTGACTTGGACTGACCCGACCAGGACCACTCGGATTTGACCGTGAGCACTGACCATTGACTTTGACTAGGACTTGTTGACTTTGACTTTTTGCGTTGACCTTTGATCGAAAGTCAAAATTTTTGAAAGGGACTATCTTGCTTAGCTTTTCACGTAGATTCCAATTTTGGACTTTGTTTCTTCATTTAAAACTCCGAAATTGGCCAATTGGCACATTCTTCATTGTGGTTTCTTCAAAGGCATTCTTCAAGGCATCTCTAAGTGATCTTCTCATGCTTATCCAACTTCAAGCCTTCATCAAGCTTCCGTCTTGAGTTTGAGGGAGGGTGTTAGAGATATCTATTAGACATATTAGCCCAATGTAATAGGCCCAAGCCCACTCCTACTTGTCCTAATAGTCTAAGGTTTAGTCATCTATATATACTCATGTTAGGATTCATTGTAACACAGGTTTTGTACTACACTCTTATACAATAAAGATGTAGCCCTTAAGGGATTCCTCTGTGGATGTAAGCTGTCAAGGCTGAACCACGTAACCCTCGTGTTCTCAGTGTTCCTATTCTATACTTCCTCTTCCGCATCCACTCTAGCATACACAACATGGTATAACACATCACGTTGCTAATAATAATACTGTCTATTCAACATAATGGATCCCAGATACGGGGAGATATTGAAGTAAGTTTTCTCAAATTGTTGTGTTTATGTTTCATTTGTTTCATTTTATTTAGAATTCCTTGTGCAGCCTTATTTTTTTCTCACGTTTGACAATTTCATCCTCACATTATGCAGTTCCAACATTACATGTAACAGTTCTTTTCTCACATTTGGTGATTTTCTTACTTTTTTCTCACATCCGACACTTTCATCCTCACATTGTGCAGTTTCAACATCACATTTGACAGTTCTTTTGTCAAATTCAATGGTTCCCTTATTTGTTTCTCACATTTGACGGTTTCATTCTCACAATGTGCAATTCCAACATCACATTTGGCAGCTATTTTGTTACATTGTGTGGTTTCTTTATTTGTTTCTCAAATTTGATGGTTCAATTATCACATTATGTAGTTCCAATATCAAATTTGACAGTTTTTCTATCACATATAGTGGTTCCTTTATTTTTTTTCTCAAATTTGATGGTTCCATTGTCACATTAAGTAGTACTAACATCACATCTGACTCTATTTTTGTCACATTCAGTGGTACCCTATCTTTTATTCTCAAATTTGACAGTTCCATTATTATATTGTGGAGTACCAACATTATTTCTGACCGTACTTTTGTCACATTTGGTGGTACCCTTTTTTTTTTTTTTTTCCTTACAATTGACAGTTCAATTGTCACAGAAGGCAATACCAATATCACATCTGACCATAATTTTACATTTGGGCCTACCACTGAAGTCACTTTTTTACTTACTAATAACTGCTCATCATAATAGTAATTTTTTAAAAGTTATTAAAAAATTTAAATCTAAAATTAAAAAAAAAAAAAAAGCATCCCAAGATATTAGCCCAACCACAATAATTACTTTTTTTCACCAAAAAAAAAAAAAATCAGCTGGATTTACTTTGGTTTCTTCCACAAATATTTGAATATACCAATTAACTTCTTACGCCTCTCCCTTGGTAGCTTCCATCACATTCAGGGGCATACCTCACTATAAAATAACATAGTTGAGGTCACTCTCTTGATGTTTGTATTTTTATAATTTTATATACTATAAAATCGAAGATGTATAACCTTATGTGCTCTCTAATTGTTTTTATGCAACATCTACAACTTAATCACAATTGTGTGTTTATTGTGGTGTCCAAGGTTGGGAATAGGGTGACTATACAATTAGCAAGTTGTAAATTTAATCCTAAGATTGTTGACAATTTTAAAATTTTCAGTAAACACTTGAATTTAAACTGCAGATCCAATATGAAATAGTCATCAATCAAGGCTACTACACCAGATCTTATATTTTTTAGGCATTTTCATTAGATACACATGTGCAAAAGTGTCCCAAATAACTGTGTTTGACACGGGTATAACCACCCCAACTAAAGTGTCTATACAATTTTTTTTCATAAAATTATTATTACGTTTAGACCCATTTAAAACAAAATAAGCATCCCAAAAAAATTCCACAATAACAAAAATTACCAATAGAAAAGCTAAAAACAATTAAGCACAATTGACCAATTTTACCCAAAATGAACAACCCAGTCCTTTTAAAAAAATTTATCAAAATAATTTTGTCCTTGAGAGTTTAGCATTTTGACCATAATGATAAGTGTGAGCCTCATTTGAGTCAGCAAAGCCTCCATTAGCTAAGTCTGAGAGAGCCCTAATAGCAATGAAATGTTTTCGTTGTTGAAGACTTATCAGTGCCACAAAGCAGTTATCTCTCTCTCTCTCTCTCTCTCTCTGGGTTTCGCAAAATTTATACAAACTCTTCATTCTCAAGCCGTTTGGTATTTGTTCCTATAAAATATTGGAACATGTAATTTCAACATAATTAGCTGTTAAAATGTCAATTTTCTAAAAGTAGTGTGTGAATGTACAAAATTCTATAATAATCTTTATTTTTTGACATGTTGTAGATGGAAGAACCACTTTTATTTGGATAAGTTTGTCTTGTCAATGGAATTCTCCTCTCTTGAATTGATGGAACATTAGGAGATGTGTTCTAAAATACTATTGGGCTTTATAGAATTTCTTAGGCATACTTATCTTGATTTGTGATATACTTGGAATGGAGTGGATTCTTTTTATCTGTTATCACCATTCATTCATTAGTATGGCACTGTTACCAAGAAATAATCCATCACCACTAGCATTGCAAGAAATAATGCATAAATTATTTTAGGTATCTAAAAACCCCAAACCTTCTCTTTCCTCTTGTCCACCCCTTCCCAGCTGTAGCATCATAATTAGTGGAAGATGCCATTGGAATCCATTGTGGGCAAGTTATGATTCATTTTAAGGTTACAAAACTTTGAACTTGCACATAATGACATAATTGTACTCCTAAGTTAAATTTGCTGCTATACCAATTAATAGTTTTAAGCTAATAGTTAAATTTGAAGTTAATAGTTTCAACAAAAAATGTCATAGTTTTAACTTTTAACATACAAATGAAGTCCAAGCATGAATGAATTAAGTTTCGCCATAGAATCAAGTTTCGCTATAGAATCAAGTTTTGCTAATAACTTTGTTTTGGCTAAAAACTCTATAATATCACATTAGAATCCATACACTGTAGCTACATTTTCTCAACAACTAAAACTAATTTGCTCTTTCAAAAGTTGTATATACTTAACAACCAAGTTTGCAAATATCTTGTCAATGGATGGCGTCCACCTTGTCCTTAAACCTTCCAGTTTTGGTTGATGACTGGCTTCATTGTCCATCTACATGTGTAGAAAATGTAAAGTGCATATTTTGTTTCACAGGATCATCCACTACCTTTCCTCCTCCTTAAATTACCCATTGAACAATTTCAGCCCTCTAAGAGAAGAGATCATAGCTAAACAGTTAAACACATTTGAATATTTAATACCTGTCTCAAATTCATTACTACATACCAAAAAAATGAAAGAACATAATAAAAAATATATTCAACCAAAATATATATATATATATATATATATATTGAGAATCAAAAACAATTAGCAAAACCCAAAAAATGCACGCTAGTAAGTGTAAAAAGAGCAATCAAGTTCTCAAAGCCAACAAATACTTTTTCTTCAAAATCTTACAACACATCCATAATTGCTTCCAGTGTTCAAACCAATCTGTAGAATCTTATTTGATAATTTATAATGCCAACTTTAATTAAGATACACACAAATGAAAGAAATAATAACAGCCCACATAATGATATAAGTCCGGCTTGAACTAGGATGTGAAATTTAAAACACTCACACAAACCAGGACTTTTAATATAGAAATAAGCAAACCTTTTGGAAGAAGTAGATCATAGGCTATGTATCCCAGTAGAACGTGGATCTCTTACTTTTTGCAATCTCAATCTTCTAGCGCCATGTGCGTTTAACTACATAAATAACACCCAAAGCTGGAAGGCTCCTTACCTCCTTTTTCTCACTAAGAAATTACAAAAGCAAGTGAGAGATGAAGCTAATACAAATACGGGAAGATATTCCCTAACTCAGCAAGCATAACAGAGAGCCAATGCGAATAAAAGGAATATCACATTAATGTCATGAGTCACCATACTACCAAGGGACCTTAAAGAATTGCTTAAAGAAAGAACCAATTTTTTTTTACAAATAATCTTTTTGCTTAAAAGAGTCAAGGACTTATTACATCTCTGAAGGAGATCCAATTGCTGTGTGTGTCAATTTATCATTGAATGACATATACTGGGATCCTCCACCTCTACGCACCATACTAACTAATTTACGCATTTTAGAACTTCAAAGCCATTGAACAAAAAGAAAGATACACTAGCAATCATAAATGAAAAACCAGAATGAGTGCAAAGATTTATGTCATGAAATCAAATTTTCTATATATTAAATAAATACGTAAAAATTAAAGTTTCGCATTACAAACTTGCTGAGGGATTCTTCAATGGGAAATTTTCACATGGGGTTTCCATTGGGGGAAAAATCGAAGCAAGTGGCTTGATATGCAATTTGAATCTGCCTATTACGAAATTTCAATTCAGATTTCACAACATTACTGCTCCAAAATTCTTAGAGAAAAAAAAAAAAAACAATTAAATAGGCCCAAATCTTGATAATAAATTCAGGGAAAAGGGAGAAGGGATGAAGAAAAAACCTATCATACTCACACATTCAATTGAAATAAATCATTAATTAAATCCATCATTCAAAAACCCAAATCTTGATGATAAATTCAGGGAAAATGTATGAAGAATGGTTACTTGAGATTTGTATGAAGATGAGGTGAAGATCGGCCAAGAACAATAAGGAGGAGCAAAATTAAAAGAACGTAGTAGAGAAGTAGAGAGAGCACGCGAGACAATGAGGTGAGAGAGAAAAAAGAAAAAAAGAAACGTTTGTTTTTTTTCCCGTGTTTGATTTTATATGTTACCTGCTTGACTGGTAACTGGTAATTCATTAAAATCACATAAACTGCCAGGATGAAAACAAGTGAAATAAATGGTTAGATCAATGGGTGGGTACCGTCCCACACAAAAAAAAAGGTGGGTATGGTAGAATCCACATGACAAAAGAAGAAGAAAAGGGGAAAAAAAAAATTTATTGAAAAAAGGAAATGGCTTATAATTGTTAATTGGTGCACCACAACGGTCATTAACAGACTTTTGAACCCAGCCTCTGCCTGTGTATTGTTTAGTGAAAAATGATGCCATTTTGCGTGAGGCATTGAACTCGTAAATCAAAACGACGTCGCACCACTTAAGTGGCTTTAGGCATGGATTTCAAAGTTTTATTTTATATTTTATTTTTATTTATTTATAGGAAACTTGAAACTTTCATTAAATGGAAAACAACATTACAGGTCTGTTTGAGATCCGCTTATTTTGTTAAAACTGAAATTTTTTTGCTGAAAGTACTGTAAATAAATGTAAAAGTTAGCTGAAATAGTACAGTGAGACTTATAAATAATATCAAAAAATGTAATTGGCTCCATAAATAGTAGCAAAATAAGTTGAATAGTAAAATAAGTTGACAAAAATAATTTTTGCCAAACACACACTACATTTTGATAAGAAGCTTGCTTCAATAAACAAAGATTCTATTCCATCTAAATAGAAAAATCAATAATACTGACAACATATTTTGCTAGAAGATGGACAAGTTTAATTCCCTACCTACGTACATGTGAGAACAACACATTCCTAACATCATGACATGAAGCTTGAATCCCATAAATAATATGCATCACCGAAGTTGAAGGAGGAGAAAGACCTGCAAGTACGCGAAAGACATTCAGAGAATCACTTTCCAAAATAAACTCCTGTAATCCCACATCTTTGGCAAACTGTAGACCAGCCTCAAAGGCTTTAGCGGTTTAGCCTCCACCTCCAAAGGACCCCAAGGAGCTTGAAATTTCTTGCTCAACGCAGCCACAACCAGACCATTGGCATCACGAATTACTACCCCCACCCCAGATTTTTTTTGTGCTTTAAAAACAGCTCCATCCATATTAACTTTGAACATGTGACCTAAAGGAGGAACCCAGCGTGTTACCAAAGAATTTGAGGGCTTTAGTGCGTCGGCATTTGCTTCCTGATATTCTAGCAACAATGATGAAGCTCCATGAACCAATTCCAGCTCACCAATCCTGTTTCATTTATGTTGATTTACGTAGAGGACCAAATATAGTTTGTGTTGGTCCATTGGACTTTGAAGCTTGTATGACTCGTGTATGTTGAGCGCCGGAGATATGAATGCAACTCACAACTATTGCAGGGCTCTAAAGAGTTTTTCATAAAGTAGCATCAAGTCAGTTGGCCATTGGGTCTATGATTCGTTGCATTGTAAAGATTTGTAAGTGAGTTGAGCTGAGTATTAATTTTTTAGCACTGATTCATTTAATTTTAATTAACACAAGCTAAGCTTAAGTTGATCACTAAACTACATTACATGTTCAAAATTAATTCAATTCCTTCTTGAACAAATTTGAGCTTGTTCAAAATCTATTTGATTAACTTATTATCTCCTTGTATATAGTAAACTCAAGAGTAAAGACCATAAATTTTTTGAAAAACAATTAAATCCAAACAATTTGTAACTATCTTCATCAAACCCACTATGTGTTGATGTAAGAGATTATTAATGTGCAATTTTAGTTATATGACTTTTTTAGTGAGTCTTATGGCTTATTTAAATTATACAAATGAATAATCTTATAAAATAATCAAAATTAAAAATTAAAATTAAAATCATAAACATGATATATTACATTTAGTAGGGGACAAAATTGGCCTTTGCCCCTTTCTATCAAAATATCCAGCATTTTGCCCCTCTTTTGAAATTAATTAGGGAAATGTCCTTCTTTTGAAACTAGATTTTCTCAAAACCAAGTTAACTCAAAATCGAGTTAAGTCTTGTAGTGGCGTTTTAAGGAGTCTATAGTGACATTTTAAAGACCTATAGTGGTGTTTTGTAACTCGAGCTCCATGAACTTGAGTTATAGGTAAAAAAAAAAAAAAAAAAAAAAAATTTGCCTATAACTTGAGTTCATGGAGACAACATTACTACTCCAAAATTCTTAGAGAAAAAAAAAAAAAAAAAAAACCAATTAAATAGGCCTAAATCTTGATGATAAATTCAGGGAAAAGGGAGAAGGGATGAAGAAAAAACCTATCATACTCACACATTCAATTGAAATAAATCATTAATTAAATCCATCATTCAAAAACCCAAATCTTGATGATAAATTCAGGGAAAATGTATGAAGAATGGTTACTTGAGATTTGTATGAAGATGAGGTGAAGATTGGCCAAGAACGATAAGGAGGAGCAAAATTAAAAGAATGCAGTAGAGAAGTAGAGAGAGCACGCGAGACAATGAGGTGAGAGAGAAAAAAGAAAAAAGAAACGTTTGTTTTTTTTCCCGTGTTTGATTTTATATGTTACCTGCTTGACTGGTAACTGGTAATTCATTAAAATCACATAAACTGCCAAGATGAAAACAAGTGAAATAAATGGTTAGATCAATGGGTGGGTACCGTACCCACACAAAAAAAAGGTGGGTATGGTAGAATCCACATGACAAAAGAAGAAGAAAAGGGGAAAAAAAATTTATTGAAAAAAGGAAATGGCATATAATTGTTAATTGGTGCACCACAACGGTCATTAACAGACTTTTGAACCCAGCCTCTGCCTGTGTATTGTTTAGTGAAAAATGATGCCATTTTGCGCGAGGCATTGAACTCGTAAATCAAAACGACGTCGCACCACTTAAGTGGCTTTAGGCATGGATTTCAAAGTTTTATTTTATATTTTATTTTTATTTATTTATAGGAAACTTGAAACTTTCATTAAATGGAAAACAACATTACAGGTCTGTTTGAAATCCGCTTATTTTATTAAAACTGAAATTTTTTTGCTGAAAGTACTGTAAATAAATGTAAAAGTTAGCCGAAATAGTACAGTGAGACTCATAAATAATACCAAAAAGTGTAATTGGCTCCATAAATAGTAGCAAAATAAGTTGAATAGTAAAATAAGTTGACAAAAATAATTTTTGCCAAACACACACTACATTTTGATAAAGAGCTTGCTTCAAGAAACAAAGATTCTCTTCCATCTAAATAGAAAAATCAATAATACTGACAACATATTTTGCTAGAAGATGGACAAGTTTAATTCCCTACCTACGTACATGTGAGAACAACACATTCCTAACATCATGACATGAAGCTTGAATCCCATAAATAATATGCATCACCGAAGCTGAAGGAGGAGAGAGACCTGCAAGTGCGCGAAAGACATTCAAAGAATCACCTTCCAAAATAAACTCCTGTAATCCCACATCTTTGGCAAACTGTAGACCAGCCTCAAAGGCTTTAGCGGTTTAGCCTCCACCTCCAAAGGACCCCAAGGAGCTTGAAATTTCTTGCTCAACGCAGCCGCAACCAGACCATTGGCATCACGAATTACTACCCCCACCCCAGATTCTTTTTGTGCTTTAAAAACAGCTCCATCCATATTAACTTTGTACATGTGACCTAAAGGAGGAACCCAGCGTTGTACCAAAGAATTTGAGGGCTAGTTAGTGCGTCGGCATTTGCTTCCTGATATTCTAGCAACAATGATGAAGCTCCATGAACCAACTCCAGCTCACCAATCCTGTTTCATTTATGTTGATTTACGTAGAGGACCAAATATAGTTTGTGTTGGTCCATTGGACTTTGAAGCTTGTATGACTCGTGTATGCTGAGCGCCGGAGATATGAATGCAACTCACAACTATTGCAGGGCTCTAAAGAGTTTTCCATAAAGTAGCATCAAGTCAGTTGGCCACTGGGTCTATGATTCGTTGCATTGTAAAGATCTATAAGTGAGTTGAGCTGAGTATTAATTTTTTAGCACTGATTCATTTAATTTTAATTAACACAAGCTAAGCTTAAGTTGATCACTAAACTACATTACATGTTCAAAATTAATTCTTCAAAATTAATTCAATTCCTTCTTGAACAAATTTGAGCTTGTTCAAAATCTATTTGATTAACTTATTATCTCCTTGTATATGGTAAACTCAAGAGTAAAGACCATAAATTTTTTGAAAAACAATTAAATCCAAACAATTTGTAACTATTTTCATCAAACCCACTATGTGTTGATGTAAGAGATTATTAATGTGCAATTTTAGTTATATGACTTTTTTAGTGAGTCTTATGGCTTATTTAAATTATACAAATGAATAATCTTATAAAATAATCAAAATTAAAAATTAAAATTAAAATCATAAACATGATATATTACATTTAGTAGGGGACAAAATTGGCCTTTGCCCCTTTCTATCAAAATATCCAGCATTTTGCCCTTCTTTTGAAATTAATTAAGGAAATGTCCTTCTTTTGAAACTAGATTTTCTCAAAATCAAGTTAACTCAAAATCGAGTTAAGCCTTGTAGTGGCGTTTTAAGGAGTCTATAGTGACATTTTAAAGACCTATAGTGGCGTTTTGTAACTCGAGCTCCATGAACTTGAGTTATAGGTTAAAAAAAAAAAATTGCCTATAACTTGAGTTCATGGAGCTCGAGTTCCAAAACGTCACTATACGTCCTTAAAATGTGACTATAGGCTCCTTAAAACGCCACTATAGGGCTCTAGAATATTTTTTTTTTAAACTCAATTTTGAGAAAATCGAGTTTCAAAAGAGGGGCATTTCCCTAATTAGTTTCAGAAGAGGAGCAAAATGCTCGATATTTTGATAGAAAGGGGCAAAGGCCAATTTTGTCCCCTAGTAGGGCATAAAATTGAATGTGAAAAGTAGGATAGCGGATTCTTTCTTCGGGTTCAGAATTTCTTTTCCAATGAACTGACACCCATTATCATACAAAGAGAGTTAGGCAGAAAAACAAAGGAGACTGAGGATTTCTTTTTTCCTTTTTCTAACGAGTTGGCACCATTATTACATGAGTTAGGCAAAGAGACATGGAGGGAGTGAGTGGGAGAGGACCTAGGAGAGTAGTTTTCGGGGTCGCCCATTAACAAAAAGTTATTTTAAAAAGTTAATTAAAGTCTTCCATTACAATATTCTCAAAAAAAAAAAAAAAAAGTCTTCCATTACAATTTTTTCATTTAAAGAAAAGAAGACCCATTATTAGTCTAAGTCTCCCACTAATGAAAAGAAAATTATTTTTTTTGGTCCGTCAAACAATTTCCCAAAAAGTCAAGTAAGTTTACCATGTCAAGCAAGTCGATCTAGAAGAAGTTCTTAAGTCTTAAGCATTAAATTGAGTGATTAATCCTTAATTTGCATGTGTTACTAAACTAATCTAATCTAAGAGATCTATGGTTCAATCTCCGTCTACACAAAAAATTAATTGGTGTTTTGATCTATTGATAAAAAATTATTATCAAAAGCAGACACCATAAGTTAAAACTTAAAAAAAAAAAAATCAAATATTGTCATGCCTCATCTAAAACTTTTCTAAGCTAAAATCATATAAGGACAATAAATTAAGAATTGTCATGTTATTGATATTTATTTCTAATAAAATGTAAAATTTGAAATAATTATCAATAAATACAAGAATGCTTTGAATTTTTAAATCAAAAGTTTCGATTAGAGTGGTATTATAATTTGTTTCTTAAAATATTAGTAATAAATTTTTGAGTAACTGAATAAGAAGACTTTAAAAGCAAATACAAAGAACATATTCATAGAGCAACGGTGAATTTTGTAAACATTTGATGTTTCTTTGTTGGTCATGTTCATTCCTATGAATACCGTAGGCGCAAAATCTTTTTTATGCTGTATTCTTTTGCAAATTCTTTCACTTTGTGAGGAACTGTGTTGCTTTATAACTTTCCATGTCTTTTTGTGTCTTTTCCTTAGTAATCAATGATGTTTCTTCTATAATGCCTACTAAAGTCCCTCCATGTAATATTTTATATCATCTCTATAAGATTTTTCCACTGCACTTGATTACCCATATGATTTATTTCTGAGTAGTTTTATAAAATTTGAGAGATATCAATTATTTTGTTCGACTGTTTTAACTTGTCCTGTATTCTGGTGGGAACTAAGGAAGTATTAACTGATGCAAAAATCTGGATATCATGGCTTTATAAAATGTGGACGTTGTGTAAATTAGTGTACATCAAGTATCTTGAGTATAAAACAACAAATTACATAAAGATAAGGAAACGGTGATTAGCCATAAGGAAACGGTGTCGCCAAATGCTTCAAATTACATAAAGATACCGTGTCACATGGCTTAAGTGACTCACGAGAAGATCACTTTTATGTCTCTAATCGGTCAAATGTAAAATTGGTGGAGTCTGTTACAAAGCAGTTAGCTCTAGTTTAGTGAGTTAGTGATATTTTTCCTTCACTTAGTCTCTGATTAGTTTATAAATAGAAGAGCTTAATCATAATGTAATTTTTTTCTCTTTTTCAATAATAATCTCAGATTCTATTTATTGGGTGACTTTTAACATGATATTAGAGCTCTGATTTTGCTCATCCATGACTTCCAACATTAATACTATTGCTGCAAATTCGAGCACGCTGCTACCTCTATGGCGGATGATGCTTCTAATCCTTCCTTTCTTTCATAGCGGTGATAGTCTTGGCACATTGCTGGTAACACAAGTTGGAGGAGAAAATCATCCAACTGAGTCTAGATCTATGATCACGGCATTGAAAGCCAAAAATAAAATTGAATTTGTAAATGGATCCATTCTTATTCCAAAATTTTCCTCTCTACAGTAAAATTCTTGGATCATATTTCAGGCCTTGGTTGTCACAAAATTAATCAACTTTTAATCAATTAATTAATTATGATCTTGATTAAATTGATTAACATATCACATAAGCACAGGTCACATAGATACCAGAAATAATGACCAAGGAAAAACAATGAAACTGCATGTTTCACAGCAAAAAATCTTAGGGAAGATTTAACCTAAACAATCCTCAAGGCAACATATTCATTAATAGAATTCAAGTTTGTAAAATAGACTTAACTCTAAATCTATTACTACCTTATGTAGTGTTGACTAGCATGTCTACACGTAATTTCAAATCCTTGAACTCTTCTATTATGGACAATTTCACAAGAATTCTCATGTTTGTGACTCCGAGATATTTGCTCAAAGATTTGATCAGCAATTGTGTTTAACTTATTGTAGTAACTTTGCTTATAACTGGATATGATGTTTGCATGTAGTCTCCAGTTGTAGCTTCAAAGGGGTTGGGAAAAACTCCTAATTTGTGTACAGAATGCTACCCACTTTTGTATCCAAAGACATGCTCTAGGGTTTGTATTTATATGTACTTAAGTTCTATCAAAATCCTAAATCAAACTGCTGAGAATCCAATTTGCACGAATCTCAATTGGTCGAGAAGTGCAGTTTGTTTGATCGAGACAAGTGGATTTCAACTTATCAAGTTGCAATCAAAATGCACTCTTCCACCTGCCTATTTTCTAAATTCTCGAGTCTTCAACTATTTAAAACTTGATTTTTCTAGTTCAAAGGATTAATTCAACACTAATCAACTAGGCAACCTAAGTTATAAAGGTTGTTCATGGTTGCCAATCTAAAAATATAGACTCTACAAACCGCAGTTCAATTCATGTAATATACATTCTCCACATATTAAAATGAATATTAAAAAAAAAAAAAAAAGACCCACACACCATCATCATCAAAATTAATAGATTTGTTCCATACCGATCGGTAAGGTCCAATGATTTCCTATTAGTCACCAAACTAGCATGATTATGTCCTTTACAACATTTCAAATATTTTCCCTAATTTGTTTTGTACCATTCATTTCCATGCGTTTTGACAATTCTAGATAGCAAACACAAATTGAATTCGCAGAAATTTCACCTCTTTTACTTCTTTTCTTCTTCCTCTCTTCCTTATTAGTCACGCCTCCCTTTATATTTTCTTCACCCCACCATCCCCATATGAACATTATTATTATTATTATTATTTATATATGTTCTTTGTTAGATGATTTGTTGGTTTATGCATGTATCGTTGTATGATCTTTTCAATTTCTTTCATTTTCCCATCATTTAAGATATGTAAATTGAAACCAAGAGCTTTATATATTAGTTGATACCTTTTATCATTTCTAGCCAAAATGTTTAATTTCCAAATCCCTTTCTTCCAATTATCGAATTATTAAAATAAAATAAATAAAAAAAGGAAAGCAAGATATGTATGATTGATTAGGGCAAAATGTAATTTGTGAATACATTATTAGCTAACATATTTGGTGAGACATTAGTTTACATTTATTATTACTCCTATAACAATAATTTTTTTTTTTAGAATATTAAGTATCTTAACACACACACACACAAGGGGAGAGGGGAGAACACTTTAAAGAAACTGACAGTGGCATATATGTAACAATAATTCTGAAACAATATATCGATATTGATCATTATCAAAATTCAAAATATTTAATTTCCTTAAATTGAAACAACTTTTGCCATCATACTCACAATTTTGCTCATCATCAATAAAACGCCTATAAATTTGCATTATTTTTATAATAATAAAATACACACACACACACACAAACACAAGTGAGAGGGAAAGCGGATTTAACATAAAGACACAACACAAATGGTTTGGTTTACTTCCAATGCTTTTTCAATTGGACATTCAGTTAGTTTCTCTTTAAGATAAAATGATGTAGTAGTGGGTTTTAATCTTCACCAATGGTTTAATTAGTGAATAATACAACCGTCTTTCATTAAAAAAAAATGAATAATTAAAAAAACTACTATAGGTAAGTCAAACACTATCACAATCATGGTAACTTTTAAAGGAAGATAATGCAAATTATATTACATTTAATACACTCTCTTAAGCAATAATTTTCAATACTTTAACATTAAAAAATAATCACTTATTGTCAGTAAGGAACCAAAGATTAGTCACCACAAAACTCAAAAAAAGTGCCAATCACCACAATGTCAAGCTACTTTCATCATTATGCTCAAGAATAATACCTTTAGCATCATTTTCCAAAATAAATAAAGCTAATAAACAAAAAGTATAATAGAGATTTGTCCGAATGCAAGCCCATTAAAACAGAAAATAATAAAGTAGAAAGTACGATTAGTGATTTATGAATAAACAAAGAGTAGAGCCCACCTTCACCCAAAACAAAGTAGAGCCCACATGAAAGTAGAAAGATGCCAATTACCCCTACGTAGCCCATGAGATTCTCATGCCCAAAAAGACTTAAACAAAATTTTATCTTTTAAATTATGGATTTAAATATGAAAACCTTCTGACTTTCTTTATATAAAGGCCTATGGAGTTATAACTTTCTTGTGTCTTGGGTACTTACAAGCTGGTTTAGCTAGAAATGAAAGAAGGTGTTTCACAAAATTTCTCAATGGGGTGGCCTTTAGTGAAGTCTTTGCTGTGGGCTTTATTACTCTTTGTTCAAATTCATGAGCACAGAGCTTGTATTGAGGAAGAGAGGACGGGTCTCCTAGAATTGAAAGCCTTTCTAAAATCTCACACTATTTATACCAAGCCCCTTCTTCCAACATGGGCTTATGAGACAAAGGGTGAGTGTTGTAGTTGGGAGCGGGTCAACTGTAGCACCACCACTGGTCACAGTGCCGGCTCAAGGCCTAGGCAACTTAGGCCTAGGCCTAAGGCCCCACAACAAATAAAAAATTTCCCTACTAAAAAAAGGTCCCATCTCTTTTAGTAAAAAGCCCAAAATTTTATAAAAATATAACATTTTTTAAATAATTGGTACTCTTTTTTAAGAGCGATGCTAACAATACCATAAATTTTATTATAGATTTAACTGACATTTCACCAATCATATAAAAAAGCAATTCAAACACAAATATATTAAGTTGTTGAAATTCATCAATTACAGTCATAATCACATTTATTGTGAATATTTTGTAGTATTTTTAGTCTTTTTCTTTTTCATTTCTAACATGGCTTTAAAAATATGAGACCAATAAAAATTTAACCCAATCGAAACCCTAAGATGTTTCAAATAAAATGCTGTAAATGTGATAAATCACCAATGATGACTAATTTCCTACTAAGCCACACACCAAATAATATCTATCTATCTCTTTCTCTTAAAAAGAATATATAAAATTAAAATTTAGATTACAACTGTACTTAACTATGCATAGTCATACATCCAAGTTAAAGCAAGTTCCTTTTGATTCAACTATAATATTTAATCTTCTATTTGAAATTAACCTTAGTTGAGCTAGTATTATTCATCAATTTCTACATTTACATCAAATTAATCTTAATTTAATTAGTATTATATAATTTTATTTAATTAATATTTACATATAAAAAGGCCCCATATAAAATTTTTGCCTTAGGCCCCAAATTTTGTTGGGCCGGCCCTGAACATTCTCCACATATTAAAATCAATATTAAAAAAAAAAAAAAAAAAAAAAAGACCCACACACCATCATCATCAAAATTAATAGATTTGTTCCATACCGATCGGTAAGGTCCAATGATTTCCTATTAGTCACCAAACTAGTATGATTATGTCCTTTACAACATTTCAAATATTTTCACTAATTTGTTTTGTACCATTCATTTCCATGCGTTTTGACAATTCTAGATAGCAAACACAAATTGGATTCGCAGAAATTTCACCTCTTTTACTTCTTTTCTTCTTCCTCTCTTCCTTATTAGTCACACCTCCCTTTATATTTTCTTCACCCCACCGTCCCCGTATGAACATTATTATTATTATTATTATTATTTATATATGTTCTTTGTTAGATGATTTGTTGGTTTATGCATGTATCGTTGTATGATCTTTTCAATTTCTTTCATTTTCCCATCATTTAAGATATGTAAATTGAAACCAAGAGCTTTATATATTAGTTGATACCTTTTAGAGCATTCACATCAGTCTGTGTAAATTTTCTGTCTATTTTACATGGAAAAACCTACTTTTTCTATTTTACACATCCAATTTTACAAAACACACACATCAGTTTATCTATTCTACACATTTATTCAATAAAATATTCATTATTTTACATTTTTTTATTACTCACTCCTTCATTGCCCCTCTCTCTCTCACAGACCCACGGCCACCATCACCACCATCATCACCACCCAGCCACCATCATCACCACCCAACCAGCATCATCAAAAGGAAAACCCACTCAAGCCAAGCCGATCAAGATCAAAACCTATTGACCCACACCCACAATCAACAAAAAACCAGAAAAAATGGATCGAAACCCACCTCCTGGCGATGGCCCGAAATATGAAAGAAAAAAACAAGGCACTGGAGGATGAAATTGAAAGTTCTGGGGTGTCTGAGGGCCAAGATTTGGACCCTGAGCTGAAGGAGAAAATTGTGCAGAGGAAGAAAGAGATAGAGTTGGAAATGGTTGATGCTATAAAAGCCCTGGGTTTGGATGTTGCGGCTGTGAGGCCAAAAGCGAAGGAGATCAGTGAATAGATTCCAATTGATGTCAAAGTCAAGGAAAAAGAGCTGAATGAAGAAATTAAGGGAGAAATTGAAAATGTTATCAAGTCAACAGATTTGAAGGAGAAGATTGAGGTACTAAAGTTGGAGGTTGCAAAGGCAGGAAAGACACCTAATGTGGCGTCCAAAAATAGAATTGCAGCGCCGAGAGAGAGAGAGAGAGAAAGAGAGAGAGAGAGAGAGAGGGAGGGAACTAAGAGGATGAGAGAGAAAAAAATGATTAAAAATCATATAAACATGTTACAGTACCCGTGTATATTTACACGGGTACTGTAGCAACTGATAAATATAAACAAGTATACACCCACTGATGTGGGTGGTTTTTTTGCTCAGATTGTGTAAAAGTGATGACTTTTTCTATTTTGCACATTTATACACAATTATGCAAACACTGATGGGAATGCTCTTATCATTTCTAGCCAAAATGTTTAATTTCCAAATCCCTTTCTTCCAATTATCGAATTATTAAAATAAAATAAATAAAAAAGGAAAGCAAGATATGTATGATTGATTAGGGCAAAATGTAATTTGTGAATACATTATTAGCTAACATATTTGGTGAGACATTAGTTTACATTTATTATTACTCCTATAACAATAATTTTTTTTTTTTTTTTAAGAATATTAAGTATCTTAACACACACACACACACAAGGGGAGAGGGGAGAACGCTTTAAAGAAACTGACAGTGGCGTATATGTAACAATAATTCTGAAACAATATATCGATATTGATCATTATCAAAATTCAAAATATTTAATTTCCTTAAATTGAAACAACTTTTGCCATCATACTCACAATTTTGCTCATCATCAATAAAACGCCTATAAATTTGCATTATTTTTATAATAATAAAAAAAACACACACACACACACACAAACACAAGTGAGAGGGAAAGGGGATTTAACATAAAGACACAACACAAATGGTTTGGTTTACTTCCAATGCTTTTTCAATTGGACATTCAGTTAGTTTCTCTTTAAGATAAAATGATGTAGTAGTGGGTTTTAATCTTCACCAATGGTTTAGTCAGTGAATAATACAACCGTCTTTCATTAAAAAAAAAAATGAATAATTAAAAAAACTACTATAGGTAAGTCAAACACTATCACAATCATGGTAACTTTTAAGGGAGGATAATGCAAATTATATTACATTTAATACACTCTCTTAAGCAATAATTTTCAATACTTTAACATTAAAAAATAATCACTTATTGTCAGTAAGGAACCAAAGATTAGTCACCACAAAACTCAAAAAAAGTGCCAATCACCGCAATGTCAAGCTACTTTCATCATTATGCTCAAGAATAACACCTTTAGCATCATTTTCCAAAATAAATAAAGCTAATAAAACACAAAGTATAATAGAGATTTGTCCGAATGCAAGCCCATTAAAACAGAAAATAATAAAATAGAAAGTACGATTAGTGATTTATGAATAAACAAAGAGTAGAGCCCACCTTCACCCAAAACAAAGTAGAGCCCACATAAAAGTAGAAAGATGCCAATTACCCCTACGTAGCCCATGAGATTCTCATGCCCAAAAAGACTTAAACAAAATTTTATCTTTTAAATTATGGATTTAAATATGAAAACCTTCTGACTTTCTTTATATAAAGGCCTATGGAGTTATAACTTTCTTGTCTTGGGTACTTACAAGCTGGTTTAGCTAGAAATGAAAGAAGGTGTTTCACAAAATTTCTTAATGGGGTGGCCTTTAGTGAAGTCTTTGTTGTGGGCTTTATTACTCTTTGTTCAAATTCATGAGCACATAGCTTGTATTGAGGAAGAGAGGGCGGGTCTCCTAGAATTGAAAGCCTTTCTAAAATCTCACACTAATTATACCAAGCCCCTTCTTCCAACATGGGTTTATGAGACAAAGGGTGAGTGTTGTAGTTGGGAGCGGGTCAACTGTAGCACCGCCACTGGTCATGTGATCAATCTCACGCTCTCCAATATAAACAAAGAGCAGGATTAAGGGGAGGGGACTTTGTTCCTAAACGTGTCCTTGTTGCAGCCTTTCAAGGACCTAAGAATTCTTGATTTATCTGACAACGGAATTTCTGGTTGGTTAGGAAATGAAGGTATGTGAGTCTTTGCTTCTACTATCATACACCCCACTCCCAAAACACACACACAAACACAAAAGAACTTTACGCTTAATAGGAAAGGCTTGGGATCAAGGTAATTCGATTCGATTAAATATCCCAAATCAAATTTAAAATATTATAGTTGGTCATCTGCTCTCAATTTGATTTATTAAATTTATTTTAGAGGACGAGTCATTTTAATCATTAGATTAGATATTGTGGGGCCCGTGGGCCTGATAGCCTCGGCCCATCGTGTAGCAGGCCCAAGGCCCACGCCGGGGAATACTGACTATTCAGGGCTAAATTGGGGAAAGCCTCTTTTCCCAATCCACGCCGAAGACCTCCTCATCCTCGGCCTGACAAGGATGATTTTTGGGAAAGACCAGGCTCAAAGTAAGCTGTCACCCTCGCATTTAATGCATTCACCTAACTTCCCTGGCCGCATTAATGGGGATATAACCCCTTAGCAGGGCAACGTTGATCAGAGTGAACCACTTGAGTACTGATAAGGCCTCTGATGGGACGAACGGCCAGAAGAAAGGCAAATGGATGATCAACAGATGGAATAAAGAGATAGGAAGATGAAGACTATGTAATAAAAGCAAGTAAAGCAAAAAATGGAGGGGGAGAAAGGAGAAGAAAAAGGTCTCCTCGGCCCATGGCTGAGGAGCGTCCCCCCAGTTGTAAAAAAACTCTAAGTATTTTTTTATAAAAGAGAGTTCATGCTTGATGAACGACGGCCAGCACTTAAACCTTTAACCCACTCTCTAAAAATTTATTGTTTGGGCTTGTTGGGCTGAAAACCCAGTCATACGCAGGGTCAATCCAAATTGAGTCCTTACAGATATAATTTCTCTCTATTCTAAACTTTTTTTTTTTTGAAATCTCATTTACTCTAAACTTTAAATACAAATATTTAGACAATAAACTTTACATATGTCAAATATATATAATGGTAATTTATTTAGAAGTATTTAAGGAGCCTCATTATGATGTGTCAAATATTTATGAACAAATCATTGTTTTCCATATAACATCATATGTTGACATCAATCCAAAATATAACAAGTCATTTCCAATTTTCCGTATGCATTGATTAAGAGACACATAAAATGGTTCCATCTTGCTTCTTAATTACCCTCTCTCAACGTTTGTTAAAACCAAATAAAATGGTGCAACAGTCCTTGCAAATTCTCTTATTATTTATATCTGATTTCATCAAACCCAGTTTGCGCCAAGCATTGTTAATAAATAATAATAATAATAATAATAATCAAGAATACCATGAAGAAGTTTAGACAAAACAGAAATTTACTAACCAACTCTACCTTTATCGACATTTACTTTCTTCATTTAAAAAGCACAAAATGCTTCTGTGCAAAACAAAATGCTTGATACATGCAAATGATTGCGGCAGTATGCCTTCAATATTTACTGTGCATTTTAGCCCAATTTTTTTGTCCATTAAAATATGAAATGTTTTATTCTACTACATCTTCCCTCCATACTGTTAGTTTCAATCTGACAAATGGATATCTCTTCACCGGTGATGTAGAACCAGTTAATCTAAGCAACTTGGAGGTCCTCAACTTGAGTGAAAATCATCTTAATGGAAGCTTGCTATTTAAGGGTAAACATTCCTATCATCTATTTTAACTACAAGAATAATTTTCTTGTGACAAGAAGTTCTTTTAGTATAAGCCAATATTTTAAATATTTTCTCTTGACACTATCTATCATCAATTCTTCTTGTGGATATGGCAAACTTCAGCAGTTTAGAGCTTTTAGATTTGAGTTTAAATTATTTCTCTGGAAGTATTTCTCCATATATCGGAGCATTATCTTTTCTCAAGGCTATATCATTTTATTTTGTTGGACTTAATGGAACTTTACCCATTCAAGGTAAGAATCTACTATGAAATTGAACTTTGACAATTTGTTAGTTTTGCTTGTTAATCTTTGTAGACGACTAAATTTCTAGTTCGAAATGAATCAAACAAGTAAAATAGTTTCACAAATGTGAATTTGTATTGATGATTGTGGTATAATTCTCTGTGATTACAAAAGTGTTATCCTCTGATTCGATCTCCTTGCAAGACTTATTGATTTGGATTTGTGGTAATGTGATTGTGACTTGAACACAAAATATCCTTCAATTTGGTTGAGGGATAGATCGAAGATTGCTAAAACGGAATTACAATGAATCTCTGGCTATGAGCTTGTTAGAAATCCTTTGTTCTTCACGTTCTTCGTGTTCTTCGTGTGTTCTTCGTGTTCTTGGATTTGTGGTGGAAGTTCTTCGAGGCTTTAGAGGCTTGAATCCGTAGAGCTTCACTGATTTGTGATTTGTTGATGTTTTCGGACACTTTAGGCTTGATTCCCGCAAACTTTTGGATCTAGGCGGATGATTTGGATGATTTCTTTTCAAATGTTCTTCGTATTCGAAGTTGAAGTTCTTGAAGTTCTTGGAGGCTTTAGAGCTTGGTTCCGGCAGAGCTTCTGAACTTCTGAGTCCTTCAAATGGCTTGGTGTCCTCCTAAATGGCTTAGGAAGGCTTCTATTTATAGGAGTTTTGGGGTAGGTAAGCGACACGTGGCGGAGTCTGATTGGTGACACGTGGTAGAGCTTGATTGGTCCGCTTATGTCATCGCTTGCACATGCTGGACTGATTGTGTCATCGCTTACACGTGCGAGACTGCTTATGTCATCGCTTACACGAGCTGATGCATGATTGGTTTTTGTATGACACTTAGCGAATTTCTGTTGGCTTTTGAATAGTAATAGTAAAACCTAGCAGCAGCATGTGGCGCTTTGTAATTGGTTGCATTTTGTGGACTTGGTAGTGTGACGTGTCAGCTTGTGATAGGTCGGGAATTTTCCTTCTCTACAATCTTCTAAAATTGAATAAGAGTGTAAAAACAAGAGAAAGTGAATGGTTGATATCGAATAGATCTTAAAAGCTAGTTATATGTAACATGTGAATATTAGTATCTACTTTCCACATTAAAAAAAAAAAAAAATATCAATATTTTAGACCTAGTGCATATAGGGTGGAGAAACTACTGGTGTACCAAACTCGTCCATTCTCAAATTGAAATCTTTTAGTTATATTTTTGAAGTACCTACGTTGTAATAACAAAGAACAGCCTAGAGTTTGATTCATATGCTTATATATAAAAGTAGTTTTTAATATTAAATTGTCAAAATATATTCTTTTAATATAAAATCGATAATCTAGTTTGAATTTCACGTTGTAGCTTTTGAAAAGACCCAAAAAAAAAAAAAAAAAAATTTTCTTTTTAAAGTCAAAGGGCCCAACTCTTTGAATGTGTAACAACGCAAATAATTATTTTAGTTTTCCTTTGGTTATTGAATAATTTCTTTACACATAGTATTTTATTGCTTTTTACTTGTGTGTTATGATCACCAAACCAGTTCTCAAGAACACGAAATGATGGGAATAATTGCCAATCGTTACAAAAAGTAAATAAATAAATTGTATTTTATATAGTTCATTACTTGTTTTTCTTACAAATAATTGTTCGTAAAATTAGATTGTAAAATGTTACTTGTTTTAATATTGTCCCTTACTCATGCTTTATCACTAATTGCTACAATTACCGGTGCTTTATCTTTTCCTTAACAGCTACTACCAACACCTATAACATTTGGGCTCTGACTTAGACTTGGTCTCTGGCTTCATAAACAAGCAAGAAAGGCAAATACAATTGCCATTCCTATGGCTTAAAATCATAAAACTTCACACCTATCCAAAAAAAGAAAAAGAAGAAGAAGATGGATAGGGCATTGATTGTATTTAATTTGGAAAAAATTTGATAAAGGCGTTGCTAGGAGTTGAAACTGAGACGGCCCCCACTTTTAAGCACTATGGCTGACACCTTGACCAACAGACCAGGCAAGCTCCTTGGGGGCTAATGCCAAGTATTATTAATTTATATTAGATTGACATGATTTATAATTTCCAAACTTCCATATCACCTCGATCTCAATGTATTAAATATTACTAAATTTATTTTCACTGCTAAATTAACTTGTGATTTAATAATAATACCTTTGCATAGGAATTTATTATATATGAATTTATATTTAATAAATAATTTATACTTGAAGGATTATTATACAATATTTATTCAAGCTTATTTATGTTATATTATATTCTATTAACCTTATAATGTACTATTTTATGTTAAACTTATAATATCATGAAAATTTAATTGAAAGTTTGGTTCATTTTTTTAGATATTTTAGTCGATTTTGCTAATATTTACAAATTTAATACCTTTATTTTATTTTAATTAATTTCTAAATTAATTATGACATCATCACAATTTGACTTTGGTTGAATCTCGGTCCAACCTTAAAAACATTGAACCTTTCCTCTAACCAGTTCTTTGAACGGTTCGAGTTTGAAAACCATGATAGAGAATGCGTTGCAGGGAATTGTTCATTGCAATTCTTCTTGTATTATTATTATTATTATTATTTCGTTTTAAAAGGTGAATTGAAAGAAATTCAAACTCATCCATTAGCTTTTGTCAGTAGAACTACAAAAAACAATCATAAATTTTATCTTGAAGCAAAGGAAAAAATAAATATTCATGAGAGAGAGACACACACAGAGGAGAAAGGGAGTGTACCTAGTAACAAGGAATAATAAAGCATTAATATTTTTGGGTATTTTGGAATTTTAATATTTTTAGCTATTAAAGAGGTTAAGGAATAGTCATTACAGTCATCTTAATAAAGAAAAGTTATTCTTCATTTTAAAGAATAGTTATTTATAAAGAATATCTATTCATTGTATTAGAAACTCAACCAAACAACTAAATAGTTATTCTTATGTATTAGCTATTACATTACATGGTTTATTGCAGTATACCAAACGAGTCCTTAGAGTTTAATTCATATGCTTATATATAAAAGTAATTTTGAACAGTAAGTTGTCAACATATATTCTTTTAAAATACAATTGATAATCTAATTTGAATTTCACATTGTAGCTTTTGAAGTGATCCCCTCCCCCATTTTTTAATACAAGATAAAATTTCGATAAAATTTCTACTCTAACCTAATCTAAGTGTATATATGTGTGAAGCTCTCTCTTGGAGACTTGAACTCCGACCCTTACCCCCCACACTCTATAAGTATTTATACTTGTAGAGTGACCACCACACCAAGAGTGCGCAGTGGGGAATGAGATTTTTGAAAAACTTATAATACAACACACACTCAAAAAGCCTCAACTCTTAAAAGAGCAGTACAAGGCTTTCAATGTGGGAACTTACCTAGTTAATATTTTTTTTGATAGATAAACACACAAGGGTAGAGGCAAAAGAATTTTTAAAAAACTTACAATATGATACGCACCACAAAATGACTTAACTCCTTTTTTGTTTTTTTAAAAGTCAAAATGGCCTAACTGTTTGAACGTGTAACGCAAATAATTATTTTAGTTTTCCTTTGGTTATTGAATAATTGCTTTCCACATAGTATTTAATTTATTGCTTTTACTTGTGTGTTATGATCAGCAAACCAGTTCTCAAGAACACGAAATGTAGACAATGACTTCCAATCGTTACAAAAAGTGAATAAATAAATTGTATTTTATATCGTTCATTACTTGTATTTTCTTACAAATAAATGTTTGTAAAATTATATTGTAAATTGTTACTTATTTTAATATTTTCCCTTGCTCATGCTTTCTCACTAATTGATAATTGCTACTGTTACCGGTGCTTTATCTTTTCTTTAACAACTACTACCAACATGGAAACACCTATAACGTTTGGGCTTTTGACATAGACTTTGTCTCTGGCTTCATAAATTAGAAAGGCAGATACAATTGCCAACATCTATATTTATATGATAAGAGCACAATCATAAAACTTCGCACCAATCCAAAAAACAAAAAGGATAGATAGGGGTGTGTGTGGTAATGATTGTTCCATAAAACATATTTGATTCTTTATAGCTCAATTAATCAATGCATTTTTTTCTTGTTTTACAATTATTGTGCTAATGCATAACATGACGTGACATTTTTTCCTTTTTGTTTTGTTTTGTTTTGTTTTGTTTTTTCAGAATCTGATTGTTTGTCTAAACTGAGAAAGCTAACACGCTTAGATTTAAGTTGGAACAACTTTGACAATAAAATTTTCAGATCCTTAGGTGCCCTCCCAGTTCTTAAATCTCTGGATTTAAGTTCCAATTTGTGGCTTCTTTCGAGCAAAGGTATGTGCATGTTTTACAATTATTGTGCTAATGCATAACATGATATGACACTTTTTTTTTTTTTTTTTGAGAATGACTTTCTGCATTTTGTTGATAAATTTAACAATGGATTTTTTTTCTTTTCAAAATCTATTTGTTTGTCTAAACCGAGCAAGCTAACGCACTTAAATTTAAGGGAGAACAACTTTGATGAGAAAATTTTAAGATCCTTAGGTGCCCACCCAGTTCTTAAATATCTAGATCTAAGTGACAATAACATGATGCCTCTTTCTAGAAAAGGTATTAGCATATCTGAATTTTCTTCATCAAGAATACCAATAAAAAGTTTAGATGTAACTGAAATCTTGTAACAAATATTTACCTTTATCAACATTTACTCATTTCATGTTAAAAAACACAAAAAGCTTCAGTGCAATAACTAATGCTTTTCGTATATGCAAATGATAGTAAAAATATGCCTTCAATATTCAATGAGTATTTTAACCAAAATTTTTGTCCATTCCAATATAAATATATTTAGTTCAACTATATATTTCTTCTATACTTTTGGTTTTAATTAATCTGATATATGAATATCTCTTCACCGGTGATGTAGAATTGATTTATCTAAGCAACTTGGAGGTTCTAATATTGTAACATAGTGACTTTGAAAGAAGAAGGCACAGTACCTTTTAGATCTCATAATAGCACGTCTAACGTTGGGCTTTGACGTGGATTTAATGGGTCTTTCTCTTGGCTTCATAAATAAGAAAGGAAGATACAATTGCCAACAATTCATAATTATATGATAAAAGTGCATACCTATGGCTTACAATCATAAAACTTCACACCTATCCAAAAACATATATATCTTTTTTAGAAACATATTTGATTCTTGATAATTTTTTTATTTATTTTTAGAATGACTTTCCGCATTTTGTTGATAAATTTTAACAATGGATTTTTTTTATTTTTTTTTTTTCAAAATCCAATTGCTTATCAAATATGAGCAAGCTAATACAATAAATTTAATAGATAACAACTTTGAGAAGGAAATTTTAAGATTCGTAGGTGCCCTCCCAGTTCTTAAATCTCTGGATCTAAGTTTCAATAATATGTGGCCTCTTTCTAGCAAAGGTACTTGTATATCTGAATTTTCTTCGCAAGAATACCATGAAAAAGTTTACTCAAAACTGAAATCTTATAACCAATATTTACCTTTATCAAAATTTACTCTCTTTGTGTTAAAAGGCAGAAAATGCTTCAGTGCAATAACTAATCCTTTTGATATATACAAATGATAGTAGTAGTATGCCTTCAATATTCAATGAGCATTTTAACCGAAATTTTTGTCCATTCCAATATAAAAGTGTTTAGTTCTACTAGATCTTTCTTCTGTACTATTGGTTTCAAGCTTATATATGAAATTTTGAATATCTCTTCACCGGTGATGTAGAACTGGTTTATCTAAGCAACTTGGAGGTCCTTATCTTGCAGTCTTGTGGCCTTAATGGAAGCCTACCATTCAAGGGTAAACATTCCAACATCTATTTTTATTGATTTTCCCTCAATTAATCTCCTTAATGGAAGCCATTTTAAATACTTTCTCCTAGCTGACATACTGTCATCAATTTTCCTGATAGATATGGCAAATTTCAGCAATTTGAAGATTTTAGATTTGAGTTATAATGATTTCACTGGAAGCATTACTCCATATATCGGAGCGTTTTCTTCTCTCAAGGCTATATCATTATCTCATAATGGACTCAATGGAACTTTAAACACTCCAGGTGAGAATCTACCATGAAATCAGTCATTTACAATTTTGATTAGGAGTGTGAGAACAATTGAAAGAGAATGGTTAGTAATTTGATATAGATCAATCTTTATTTGCTGCAACTTGGAAGCATAACATTTGACCATCCACTTTTTCTGAATGTAGAAATTATCATGCCCCGCCCCCCCCCCCCCCCCCCCAAAAAAAAAAATTCATTTTAATCCCACAGGACCTACTCTACCATTTGTTAATTCATAATTGAGCCAATTTGCCTAAGGCAGCCGTGTAGAATAAGGTCCCATAATTTTGGCCCTATAGTAGTACAATATTTATATTTTGTAACAATTTTAAATAAATCATGTCACATAATTTTTTTTTTTTGAAAAGTGACAAAGCTTAGCTATCTTTTTCTATTTCACATCTAAACTTAGCTCCTACCTAAAATCAATTATAACAAAAAAAAAATTAGGAGATTAGACATAATATCAATAATAAATAAGTTGTTAACAAAACTTGAATACAATTCTTCTCAAAAGAAAAAACTTGAATACAAAAATTTAATTAGTAATTTTACATCTAAAAAAAAAAAAGTAACGAATTTGAAGTAAAAACATAATATAGAAATTTATATAAACAATATTAAATTGATTCAAAATATAAGAGAATATTTCTTAAAATTGTCCTTCTTAAGCCTCAAATCTTTTTTCTCCAAAAAAAAAAAAAATCATTTTAATTCCACAGGACCTACTCTACCATTTGTTAATTCAAAATTGAGCCAATTGCCTAAGGCAGCCGTATAGAATAAGGTCCCATAATTTTGGACCTATAGTAGTACAATATGTTATATTTTGTAACAATTTTAAATAAAATCATGTCACATAATTTAATTTTCTGTTTTGAAAAGTGACAAAGCTAGCTGCATTCTTTTTTATTTCACATCTAAACTTACTCCTACCTAAAATCAATTATAACCAAAAAAAAAAAAAAAATTAGGAGCATTAGACATAATATCTATGGAGCCTAAGAATCTGACGACCTAAGCCCACTTTACACTAGGCCCAAAGGCCCACGCCGAGGATGTAGGAACGTCCGAGGATGAAAGTAAGAAGTCCAAATCCCCAAGAGATATCACCGAGATCATAGAAGGGAGAGGCATCACCCCATCAGGGGCAGTCTCCCAGAGCATCCCAAGAGAAGAAGCAAGTACAATGTGTCAGCTATGGAAGCGTGGTGGAGGAGCAATTTAGGGAAGAACTGTCACCTCCACATTAAATGCCCACAACTAACGTTCTGGTCGCATTAATGAGGAAAAGTCCCCTGAACAATGCTGCCTTGATTGCAACAACCCACAAAGAGTTTGGGAAGGCGGCTGATGGGACAAGCACTCAAGCAGCGACCTGTATGGTCAACAAATGTAGGGCTAGGATCCATTGGAAGGGGGTATATAATGTAAGGAATCCTTCTGGTAAAGGGGATCCCAGGGCCGAGGAACCCCCCCTGATTCCCTAATCGCTAGAACAAAAGCTCCTCGGATTGGGCCGATGATAAATTTTCTCAATCTCTTTTTAACGATCTTGAATGCCATATTGACCGTTGTCCCTCACTAAGACCTAGTTCTTTCTCCCACTCTCTACAAATTCATTGTATTGGGCATCTTGGGTCTGAGTCCACTTATCCAACGGTGATAGTGCTCAAACCCAGTCCCTACAATTGGCGCCGTCTGTGGAAAGAGCTTGTGCATTGGTGAGTGCGACGGTCAATCATGGCGAGATGGAACTCCCATCGGCAAGAAACGAAAATAGGAAAAACAACGACATACACACTCATGAAACAACTATCGCAGAGAAAAGAAAGATTCAAAAAGTAAAGTAAATAAAGAGTGCAAACACTTTTTTATTAGATAAAGGAAAAGTACATCATATACCAAATGGCTTAGGCAAGCTTGTCCTAAAGCTAACTACAAAAAGAGAGGCTGAGGCAGCCTTGTTCTAAAGCTAACTGCAAAAAGAGAGGCTGAGGTAGGCTTGTTTTAAGGCTACCAACAGCAATCGAACCGGTATGGATGGTACCGGCGATGAGAAAGAAGAAGAAGCAGAAGCGCCTAGTGCCCCCATCCTAAGATGTCCCCTTGATTCTCTCTCGGTTTCATGGTAATTAAGCATGGGAGACGGCAACACTTGCGCATCAGCTGCTCCGCAATCCTACAAACCTCCATCGATGTCCTGCCATTAAGGTAAGACCCAAAATTTGTCACACTGAAAGCCTGATGCGATCCACGCCCGCTTCGGCTCTTAACTGAAGGAGGATGGTCTTCTTTCTTGCTCGGTTGAAAGGTAGGAGCATCTTCGGCCTCTGCTTCCTTTACCTCAATTGCGTCGTCCAGGATCGGGGCGACGTTCTAGGTTTTTGGAAGGGGCTTGGCTTCCTTGCCCTTACCCAGGGCCATCCCATTTCCTTAGGCCTGGAGCACAACCCTGGCAAGGCCCTTGGAAGTGCCCAGAAGGTGGAGAACCCAAAATTATATAGGATTTGTAACTGAAGGATTTGTGAAGTGCGAGAGAACGATTCCCCCAAGGCACCTTATATAGGGGGTGAAGGCCAGAGGAAATTAATCCGCACGGAATTCAAAGTAGGAGTTACAAGCGACATTAACACCGCCCAACTTCCAAAGAAAACACCGGCTGTTGGATTTGCGTCAACCCACAAAGATATTAATGAGGGCGTGCCTCGCGCACTGAAACATCAGGTGCACAACTCGAATACCCAAAGACGCCTCGTAACTAGAAGTGGCAAGAAATTGATGCAATAAGGCCACTGTCGCGCATGGGAATGGAACGCCAGACCGCCCATGGCCAGGTCAGTGTTGGGCAGAGGGCCCAGTCCGAGGAGGAACCTCTCCTCAGTAAAGCAAGACCAAGGCCGCTATCCATCTAGAAGCAAACTTCCCCAAAGACGAAGACAAGTTCCTGCACTCCAAGCTGTGATGATGAAGTACTAGACTGAACCAAGGTCTTGCATGGTCCTCGAACTCAAACCTATAGGGAAACTAGTTACTTACAGAAGAAACACCTGGGGGCTAGACTGAACCAAGGTCTTGCATGGTTTTCAGACTCAAGCCTATGGGGAAACTAGTTACTTACAGAAGAAACCCTATGGGGAAACTAGTTACTTACAGAAGAAATACCTGGGGGCTAGACTGAACCGAGGTCTTGCATGGTCCTCGAACTTAAATCTATGCGGAAACTAGTTACTTACAAAAGATATACCTGGGGGCTAGACTGAACCAAGGTCTTGCATAGTCCTCGAACTCAAACCTATGGGGAAACTAGTTACTTACAGAAGAAATACCTGGGGGCTAGACTGAACCAAGGTCTTGCATGGTCCTCAGACTCAAACCTATGAAGAAACTAGTTACTTATAGAAGAAACACCTGGGGGCTAGACTGAACCAAGGTCTTGTATGGTCCTCGGACTCAAGCCTATGGGGAAACTAGTTACTTACAGAAGAAATACCTAGGGGCTAGACTGAACCAAGACCTTGTATGGTCCTCGAACTCAAGCCTTTGGGGAAGCTAGTTACTTACAGAAGAAAAACCTGAGTGCTAGACTGAACCAAGACTTTGCATGGTCCTCGGACTCAAACTTATGGGGAAATTAACTACTCTCAACAAAGGTGTGAGCCAACATAAGCCCATGAGCATCACTTAAAGCATTCCAAGTATTAAGGACAACTTACATAGCTGGGATTGTTCAGTTTCTGGTTAAAGTCCGAATTAGAATTTACATTTTTGGTCTCAAGGTTCTCGGTTGCTCAAGTATCACTAGCATACCGCCAGGATTAATCAAATGTTGGAAAAGGCCCAAAAGCAGAATAAATAAAGGGCAAAAATCATTCAAAGAAATACAGCCGTTTCATTACAAAAGATTGTTTCATTACAGTAGCTCAAAAGCAAAAAAAGAAAAAAAAGAAAAAGCCATTACAATAGCACAAGGAAGCGAGGACTGCCTATTTCTTTGACTTAATGGTCGTCTCGTCCTTGGAAGTCTGCTGGGAAGCTGTATCTGAGGCTTTGGGAACCTGGCTTGAAGGGGCAACCTCGGGGGCCTCATTCCCGGTGGAAGGAGCTTGGGAGTCAATTGGAGGCTTCGTCTCGTCCTGGGGCGCTTCCTGGTCGCTGGTTCTATCTTTCTCTAACGACCCTGAATGCTCGGCCTCCTTGGCAGGTTCATCAACGGGAGTAGGATCGTTAATAGCACTACCTTGACCTATATCTGCCGCTTCTGAGGCAGTACCCGCTTCGGAGCTAGGAGGAGCAACCTCTCGAATGGCAGAAGGGTAATACACACTCTCAGCCCTCCTAAGCTCAGAAGAAGCCTCAACCCCAGCTTGGTTAAGGGCTTCAACCCAAACTTGGGAGCAGTAGAGCCTGCATACCCCGGGGACCTAAGCCTTGAGGTTGGTCTCAGCCTCTACTATTCCCATCTCATAGGCATCCTGCTCGACCTGCTGTTTGGCCTCATCTGCCAACTTCCTGGCCATCTCTGCCTTGGCCCGAGCTTTCACTGCCTCGTCCTTGGCTTTCTTGGCGTCCTCCAGCTTTTTCTTGAAGGACTCATTCTGTCCTTTGGCAGTAGCCAACTGCTCCTCAGCCTTGTGAAGAAGCAGCCTCTGGTCCTCGGTTTACTTTTGAGCACTTGCCAAAGCCAAGTCCGCGCTCTTCCTGGCCCTCTCTTCTTCTTGCAGCTTGCTTTTCAAGTCTTAGACAAAATGATCGGCAATGTTGAAGGCTCCAACAGCAGCAATTGCGTAGCTTCCTTTCATCATCTAACTGCCTACTGTTGCTATTGGCTATCTCCTCGATTCTGAATGTGGCCTGAACAGCCTGAAGTCGAAAATGAAATGTGACATAAATAGGAAGGAGAGGTCAAAAGGTGAGGGTTAACTAACTAGGCTAAGTTGGAGACCTTACCATGCCTAAATACCTCTTCAAGCTGAGGAAGACCTCCTGCCTCCTGAATGACCGCAGCTCGGTCATGTCTGCTGGCAGCAGCAGGGCCCTCTCTAGGGCATCAGCCACGCAGCTGCCAGTGCCTGCCTGAGAGTCCCTAATGGAGGCAGTTTCCATCAGAGGGGCCCCCTCAAGCATCGGAGCCGGGAGCCAGGCCTGTGGCTTGGATTGAAGCTCGATCGTCCCCTCGGATGTCCGGGACCCAACCCTTGGCTGTTTGGCCCCCCATTGGGCCTCCTCTTCCAACGCGGGGCGAGACTTTTCCTCCTCCATCACCCCCTTTCCTTTCAAATCCCTTTTTCGCTTAGGGTCGGAAGGCTCGGACCTCGGCGGTAGGGTTGACCTAGAAGAAGGTTAGGGAGGTTTGGTTGGGGTTGGGGGAAGCCTGCCCTTTGAAGGGGAAGGAGGCTTCTTCTAAGCAGATCTTCCTTGCACCTCCTTCCCAGGTTGAGACTCTATTAAGTCCAGTAGGCTCGTCTGCTGCCTCCTCTGGATTCCCATGTCTCCTCTGAGAGGGGCGTCTACCAAAGAGAGGTCTACCTCTGAGTAGTTTGGGTCGCCGAGATCTCCAGCAGGGTCCTCAGATGAGCTAACTTGGTCGAACACGCCAAAGTCATCCTCGGATGGACCGGGATCAGCAGCTTCTTCTTTTCTTCCTAGCCCCCCTCCCTGAGCCTCCTCAGCTTGGTGGGATGAAGAAGGGGCTACCAACAGGACGCCCTGTGGGACAGGAGATCCTTCAGGGAACGAGAAGCTGTGCTCGGTAACGGTAATCTTATGAAGCCAAGGATCTTTGGCCCGAATCATGTACTTTGGCGCCAAGAACGATTTCTGAATCGGATGGTAGCCAAGGATCTTGTGGGCCGCTCTAACCTAGTTGTCCACCTCGTTCACAAAGATCTCTGCCCTAAGTACAGTCTCCAAGTCTTCCTTGTTGACCAAATGGAAGTGCCGTTCGTAGGTGTGTGGATCTGCAAAAAAGAAAGTGTGTCTGTGTTAGTGACCAAACAATGCAAACTGCAATGGCACAAAAGGATCAAGCCCCCTCCTACTCTAAATACCCCACCTGGCGTCCCCTCCTGTGTGGGGCAATGAAGGCCGTCATGCCACTCCCCGGACACTATGAGAAAGTCCTTATTTAACCCCTTGCTGGACTCAGGGAGGCACTGGATAAGTCGAACCCTATCATCCCTCGTCTTCATGTAATAGGACTTGCCCTTTAGGTGCTGGAGGTTGTAGCACCAGTTTACGTCATGATGAGTCAACCTTAACCCCATCTTCTCATTTAAGGCATCCACACAACCTAGAATTCTAAACACGTTGGTGGCGCACTGGGTAGGAGTTAATCTAAAGTGTGTAAGGTAGCCCCTCATCACCGGCCCCATAGGGATTCTCATACCACCTTCAATGAAGGCGATTATGGGAATCACTAGTTCGCCCTCCTTCCTCACAATACCTCAAACCCACGTTACTAGGTATCCTATAATCGGCGATGAATTTCTCCATCGCCTCTTCAGACTCAACTAATCTCTTAAACCTACCCATTCCTAGAAACAGCTAGGGGACTCAAGGAAAGACGGAAGAGAGAAAGGAGTAAAGAGAAAATTTGAACTAGAGAGAGAAAAAGACTTACAGAAATGAGGAAAAGCTCATTGGACAGGCTCTTTATACTGAAAGAAGACGCAAGTTTGGCTGGTGACCTGGCCCAGTTCAGAGTATGTGCGCAAGAGCTCTTAAATGCAAAAGTAAAGAGGCGAATCGGTTCAAATGGGTATTTATACCCCCCATCGGAGTAGATCGTGTGGGTTTCCCGCCCATAAAGGTGAAGAAACCCCCACCGTTAGATTACCATTGTACCATTGAACGTGGGGAGCACAGAGCTGCCAAAATTAAATGAAGGTGCGCTCCGCATACCGAAACACTAGGAACGTGCCTTGGGCAAGTGAAAAGGCTCTGGCACAGATGGAGGATAAGACTTGACAAGCCATGACATAGGCCCGAGGACACCAAAACCCTCCTCTCTATCCGAGGATTCGGACAGCAGGATTTTGAGGGGCTATTGTGGAGCCTAAGAATCTGCCCAGGCCCACTTTACACTAGGCCCAAAGGCCCACGCCGAGGATGAAAGTAAGAAGTCCAAATCCCAAAGAGACATCACCGAGGACTATCCTATCCTCGGCCAGTCGAGATCATAGAAGCGAGAGGCATCACCCCATCAGGGGCAGTCTCCCAGAGCATCCCAAGAGAAGAAGCAAGTATAATGTGTCAACCATGGAGGCGTGGTGGAGGAGCAATTTAGGGAGGAACTGTCACCTCTACATTAAATGCCCACAACTAACGTTCTGGTCCCATTAATGAGGAAAAGACCCCTGAACAGTGCTGCCTTGGTTGCAGCAACTCACAGAGAGTTTGGGAAGGCGGCTGATGGGACAAACACTCAAGTAGCGACATGAATGGTCAATAAATGTATGGCTAGAATCAATTGGAAGGGGGTATATAGTGTAAGGAAACCTTCTGGTAAAGGGGATCGCAAGGCCGAGGAACCCCCCCCCCTCCTCCCTCAATTTTTGTTTTTTTTTTTTGTTTTTTTGTTTTTTTGTTTTTGTTTTTTTGTTTTGGAAAATTACAATTTAACCACTTATGGTTTGGATAAAATTATGGTTTAGATGAAATTTAAGTTGTCTATATGTGGTTTGAAATTTGACATTTTACCCACTTGAGGTTAACTTAGTTAGGGCTCTGTAACTTATCTTTGTTAAAAACATGACTAGATATGTAATTTTGCTTCACTTCTATGTATCTTTCTTCTAAAAACACCAAAAAAAAAATAAAAATAAAAATAAAAATACAAGATCAAATAAGATAAAAAATAAAAATAAAAAATCCAGTGAAACACTTGTATTATGGGATTTCAAACCACATATAGGCAACTTAAATTTCGGTCAAAGTGAAAATTGAAACTGAAACTGAAAACTTTTTGCTGAAAGTACTGTAGATAAAGGTAAAAGTTAGCTGTAATAGTACAGTAAGACCCATGAATAGTACTAAAAAGTGCACTGAGGCCCATGAATAGTAGCAAAAATAAGCTGAATAGTAGCAAAAATAAGCTAAATAGTAAAATAAACTAGTTTTTTAGTTTAGAGCCAAACACATATTAGGTGAATAAAATCTCAAATTTCAAACCACGATAGTAGGCAGACAACTTAAATTTGGGCCTCCTCGTTCATAAGTCCGGAAGTTGTGTTCGTTTGGTGTGTGTGCTTAAATAACAGTTTTCAGTTTTTTTACAAATATGTATGGGTGAAATGTGTGTAAAAATGCGTGTAATGTTGTTTAAAAACTGAAAACATGTGTTTAAATTTGCGTACTAAACGAGGCCAAGCCGTATTTTTTTTAAGAAAACTAACCAACGTTAACCTTTTGAGTTATTGATTTTAAAAGAAGTGGTGAAATTATAGCCCTTAGATATCTTTGAAATGAATCTCAGCCTTTAAAATTACTACAAAAAAGGCGCTTTGGAGCTGTGTTTACAAAAAACGCAGCTATAGAGTGATGTTTGAGCTACGTTTCGTACAAAAGCAGCCCCACCCCTAGACGTGTAGCTGCGTTTACAAAAGGCGGCTATAAACCAGTTCTGAAGATGTTGAGATTTTGTTTTGTGATGTTGAGGACAATAGCCACGTTTTAAAAAAGGCGAAAAACACATTTTAGTCCCTACATTTTCAGGCGATTCTCATTTTAGTCCCTAAATTTTATTTTTACCGTTTTTAGTCCCTATTCTGAAAAACGCCATCTATTTTAGTCCTTTCCGTCAGTGCCCTAACAGCAAAATCCTAGGTGGCAGACGGAGTGCATTGCTGGCACACTAAATGCTGACGTCAGCATTAAAATAATAATATAATATATTATTTAGTATTTTAAAAATTCCACGTCATTTTTTAAAAACAAAAAATAATTTATGAATTTTAACTAGGATCAAAAATGAAGAATCTGAACCTCATTTTGACCTCGAGAAAGCTTCCGAGGATATCGACAAATTTCTCTCGTCTCTGATGAGCGACGACGTTTCGGTGGAGGTTCCTGAGTTGGTGGAGAAATACTTGGATCTCGTGGAGCAGAAAGTTTCCAGCGAAGGAAGAGCCAAGTGGTGCCAGGTTCCCGATGAGGACTCGGCGTTTCTCTAGTCTCTGGATCGGGTTTCCAAGCTGACGAAATCGCTTGGGAACTGAAACCGGAGGAGGAAAATCGAGTCTCGTGGCTCTCTGATCAATCGCATCGGAGGGATTCAGTATAGGAAGAACAACTTCAGTATTTTTTTTTTTTTTTTTTAATTTCTGGGTTTCTGATGTTAGGGAAAGAACAATGGGTTACTAAATTTTTGATAAGCACTGACTGGGTTTTGTTTTTATGGGTTTTTGTGTGTGTGTTTTGNTTTGTTTTTATGGGTTTTGTGTGTGTGTTTGTTTATGAAGAAAATTTCTGGGTCTAGGAAGAACACAAAGAACAACTTCAGTATTTTTTTTTTTTTTTTTAATTTCTGGGTTTCTGATGTTAGGGAAAGAACAATGGGTTACTAAATTTTTGATAAGCACTGACTGGGTTTTGTTTTTATGGGTTTTGTATGTGTGTTTGTTTATGAAGAAAATTTCTGGGTCTAGGAAGAACATGAAGAACAACTTCAGTATTTTTTTTTTTTTTTAAATTTCTGGGTTTCTGATGTTAGGGAAAGAACAATGGGTTACTAAATTTTTGATAAGCGCTTATTGGGTTTATTTACTTATTTTCCCGTACCAAGAAAAATATTTTTGATAATAAAGATTTTCAGCTGATATTGTGTTTGGTTGCAAACAAAACAATGAGTAGGTTTATGTTCTTGTATGTTCTTACTCAAAATAAAGTTAGATCTCAATTTATATTATTTTTGGTTTTTATTTCTGTTTTTTCTTTTTTTTATTTAGTTAAAATTCATAAATTATTTTTTGTTTTTAAAAAATGACATGGAATTTTTAAAATACTAAATAATATATTATATTATTATTTTAATGCTGATGTCAGCATTTAGTGTGCCAGTAATGCACTCCATCTGCCACCTAGGATTTTGCCGTTAAGGCACTGACGGAAAGGACTAAAATAGATGGTGTTTTTCAGAATAGGGACTAAAAGCGGTAAAAATAAAATTTAGAGACTAAAATGGAATCTTCTGAAAATTTATGTACTAAAATGTGCTTTTCGCCTTTAAAAAATGCGGCTTTAAACCCATCTGGTGATTTTTTTTTTTTTTTTTTTTAATATATCCCAAAGCTGCATTTACTAAATGCGGCTTAAAGTTTTATAGAGCTGCATTTGACTATACAGAGCTGTGTTTTATAAAACGCAGCTCTGGGTTTGTAATAAATAAAAAAAACAAAAAAAAAACCTCAATTCAACGCAACAACGAAAAAAACCCTAAATTGAAAAAAAATCTCAGCTCACTCTCAACCTAGCTCTCGATCCCTAATCTCACCGCCGTGCTCTGTGCCACACAGCTGGACGCCGCTGTGCTCTGACCGATTTCCTTTCCTCCCAAATCTTGAAGGGATTGTCGATAAGGCTGCTTTTCCTTCCTATGAGTTTTTGGGTCTCTTTTATATACATATTTAATTTTTTGTTATTGTTGTTGTTAATCTTATTTTAGTAGAAGTAGTTAAGGCTTTGCTGTTGTTGTTGTTGTTCTCAGAAACTGTCACGCACTCTCTTCCTCTGTTCTCAGTAGTCAGTGCTTCTTTCTCTCTTTCTCGCAGCAAGGTTTGTCTCTCTCAACTCTTTTCTTCCTCTTTGTCCTCTCTATTTCTCTCTTTCTACTAAATCTAAATCATAAAGGCTTTGGGGTTTTCTGAAATTGAGCCAATTTGCCTAAGGCAGCCGTGTAGAATAAGGTCCCATAATTTTGGCCCTATAGTAGTACAATATTTATATTTTGTAACAATTTTAAATAAATCATGTCACATAAATTTTTTTTTTGAAAAGTGACAAAGCTTAGCTACTCTTTTTCTATTTCACATCTAAACTTAGCTCCTACCTAAAATCAATTATAACAAAAAAAAAAATTAGGAGCATTAGACATAATATCAATAATAAATAAGTTGTTAGCAAAACTTGAATGCAATTCTTCTCAAAAGAAAAAACTTGAATACAAAAATTTAATTAGTAATTTTACATCTTAAAAAAAAAAAAAAGTAACGAATTTGAAGTAAAAACTTATAATATAGAAATTTATATAAACAATATTAAATTGATATCAAAATATAAGAGAATATTTGACTTAAAATTGTCCTTCTTAAGCCTCAAATCTTTTTTCTCCAAAAAAAAAAAAAAAATCATTTTAATTCCACAGGACCTACTCTACCATTTGTTAATTCAAAATTGAGCCAATCTGCCTAAGGCAGCCGTATAGAATAAGGTCCCATAATTTTGGACCTATAGTAGTACAATATTTATATTTTGTAACAATTTTAAATAAATCATGTCACATAATTTTTTTTTTTTGAAAAGTGACAAAGCTGAGCTATTCTTTTTCTATTTCACATCTAAACTTAGCTCCTACCTAAAATCAATTATAACCAAAAAAAAAAAAAATTAGGAGCATTAGACATAATATCTATGGGGCCTAAGAATCTGACGGCCTAAGCCCACTTTACACTAGGCCCAAAGGCCCACGCCAAGGATGTAGGAACGTCCGAGGATGAAAGTAAGAAGTCCAAATCCCCAAGAGATATCACCGAGATCATAGAAGGGAGAGGCATCACCCCATTAGGGGCAGTCTCCCAAAGCATCCCAAGAGAAGAAGCAAGTACAATGTGTCAGCTATGGAGGCGTGGTGGAGGAGCAATTTAGGGAGGAACTGTCACCTCCACATTAAATGCCCACAACTAACGTTCTGGTCGCATTAATGAGGAAAAGACCTCTGAACAGTGCTGTCTTGATTGCAACAACCCACAAAGAGTTTGGGAAGGCGGCTGATGAGACAGGCACTCAAGTAGTGACCTGTATGGTCAACAAATGTAGGGCTAGGATCAATTGGAAGGGGGTATATAATGTAAGGAATCCTTCTGGTAAAGGGGATCCTAGGGCTGAGGAACCCCCCCTGATTCCCTAATCGCTAGAACAAAAGCTCCTCGGATTGGGCCGAGGATAAATTTTCTCAATCTCTTTTTAACGATCTTGAACGCCATATTGACCGTTGTCCCTCACTAAGGCCTAGTTCTTTCTCCCACTCTCTACAAATTCATTGTATTGGGCTTCTTGGGTCTGAGTCCTCTTATCCAACGGTGATAGTGCTCAAACCCAGTCCCTACAATTGGCGCCGTCTGTGGAAAGAGCTTGTGCATTGGTGAGTGCGCCGGTCAATCATGGCGAGATGGAACTCCCATCGGCGAGAAACAAAAATAGGAAAAACAACGACATACACACTCATGAAACAACTATCGCAGAGAAAAGAAAGATTCAAAAAGTAAAGTAAATAAAGAGTGCAAACACTTTTTTATTAGATAAAGGAAAAGTACATCATATACCAAATGGCTTAGGCAGGCTTGTCTTAAAGCTAGCTACAAAAAGAAAGGCTGAGGCAGGCTTGTTCTAAAGCTAATTGCAAAAAGAGAGGCTGAGGTAGGCTTGTTTTAAGGCTACCAACAGCAATCGAATCGGTATGGATGGTACCAGCGATGAGAAAGAAGAAGAAGCAGAAGCGCCTGGTGCCCCCATCCTAAGATATCCCCTTGATTCTCTCCCGGTTTCATGGTAATTAAGCATGGGAGACGGCAACACTTGCGCATCAGCTGCTCCGCAATCCTACAAACCTCCATCGATGTCCTGCCATCAAGGTAAGACCCAAAATTTGTCACACCGAAAGCCTGATGCGATCCACGCCCGCTTCGGCTCTTAGCTGAAGGAGGATGGTCTTCTTTCTTGCTCGGTTGAAAGGTAAGAGCATCTTCGGCCTCTGCTTCCTTTACCTCAATTGCGTCGTCCAGGATCAGGGTGGCGTTCTAGGTTTTTGGAAGGGGCTTGGCTTCCTTGCCCTTACCCAGGGCCATCCCATTTCCTTAGGCCTGGAGCACAACCCTGGCAAGGCCCTTGGAAGTGCCAAGAAGGTGGAGAACCCAAAATTATATAGGATTTGTAACTGAAGGATTTGTGAAGTGCGAGAGAACGATTCCCCCAAGGCACCTTATATAGGGGGCAAAGGCCAGAGGAAATTAATCCGCACGGAATTCAAAGGAGGAGTTACAAGCGACATTAACACCGCCCAACTTCCAAAGAAAACACCGGCTGTTGGATTTGCGTCAACCCACAAAGATATTAATGAGGGCGTGCCTCGCACATTGAAACGTCAGGTGCACAACTCGAATACCCAAAAGATGCCTCATAACTAGAAGCGGCAAGAAATTGACGCAATAAGGCCACTGTCGCGCATGGGAATGGAACGCCAGACTGCCCATGGCCAGGTCAGTGTTGGGCAGAGGGCCCAGTCCGAGGAGGAACCTCTCCTCAGTAAAGCAAGACCAAGGCCGCTATCCCTCTAGAAGTAAACTTCCCCAAAGACGAAGACAAGTTCCTGCACTCCAAGCCGTGATGATGAAGTACTAGACTAAACCAAGGTCTTGCATGGTCCTCGAACTCAAACCTATGGAGAAACTAGTTACTTACAGAAGAAACACCTGGGGGCTAGACTGAACCAAGATCTTGCATGGTCTTCGGACTCAAGCCTATGGGGAAACTAGTTACTTACAGAAGAAACCTTGTGGGGAAACTAGTTACTTACAGAAGAAATACCTGGGGGCTAGACTGAACCGAGGTCTTGCATGGTCCTCGAACTTAAATCTATGCGGAAACTAGTTACTTACAAAAGATATACTTGGGGGCTAGACTGAACCAAGGTCTTGCATAGTCCTCGGACTCAAACCTATGGGGAAACTAGTTACTTACAGAAGAAATACCTGGGGGCTAGACTGAACCAAGGTCTTGCATGGTCCTCGGACTTAAGCCTATGAGGAAACTAGTTACTTACACAAGAAATACCTGGGGGCTAGACTGAACCAAGACCTTGTATGGTCCTCGAACTCAAGCCTATGAGGAAGCTAGTTACTTACAGAAGAAAAACCTGAGTGCTAGACTGAACCAAGACCTTGCATGGTCCCCGGACTCAAACTTATGGGGAAATTAACTACTCTCAACAAAGGTGTGAGCCATCATAAGCCCATGAGCATCACTTAAAGCATTCCAAGGATTAAGGACAACTTACATAGCTGGGATTGTTCAGTTTCCGGTTAAAGTCCGAATTAGAATTTACATTTTTGGTCTCAAGGTTCTCGGTTGCTCAAGTATCGCTAGCATACCGCTAGGATTAATCAAATGTTGGAAAAGGCCCAAAAGCAGAATAAATAAAGGGCAAAAATCATTCAAAGAAATACAGCCGTTTCATTACAAAAGATTGTTTCATTACAGTAGCTCAAAAGCGAAAAAAGTAAAAAAAGAAAAAAAAAAGAAAAAGCCATTACAATAGCACAAGGAAGCGAGGACTGCCTATTTCTTTGACTTAATGGTCGTCTCATCCTTGGAAGTCTGCTAGGAAGCTGTATCTGAGGCTTTGGGAACCTGGCTTGAAGGGGCAACCTCGGGGGCCTCATTCCTGGTGGAAGGAGCTTGGGAGTCAGTTGGAGGCTTTGTCAAGTCCTGGGGCGCTTCCTGGTCGCTGGTTCTATGTTTCTCTAACGACCCTGAATGCTCAGCCTCCTTGGCAGGTTCATCAACGGGAGTAGGATCGTTAGTAGCACTACCTTGACCTATATCTGCCGCTTCTGAGGCAGTACCCGCTTCGGAGCTAGGAGGAGCAACCTCTCGAATGGCAGAAGGGTAATACACACTCTCAGCCCTCCTAAGCTCAAAAGAAGCCTCAACCCTAGCTTGGTTAAGGGCTTCAACCCAAACTTGGGAGCAGTAGAGCCTGCATACCCCGGGGACCTAAGCCTTGAGGTTGGTCTCAGCCTCTGCTATTCCCATCTCATAGGCATCCTGCTCGACCTGCTGTTTGGCCTCCTCTGCCAACTTTTTGGCCCGAGCTTTCACTGCCTCATCATTGGCTTTCTTGGCGTCCTCCAGCTTTTTCTTGAAGGACTCATTCTGTCCTTTGGCAGTAGCCAACTGCTCCTCAGCCTTGTGAAGAAGCAGCCTCTGTCCTCGGTTTACTTTTGAGCACTTGCCAAAGCCAAGTCCGCGCTCTTCCTGGCCCTCTCTTCTTCTTACAGCTTGCTTTTCAAGTCTTAGACAAAATGATCGGCAATGTTGAAGGCTTCAACAGCAGCAATTGCGTAGCTTCCTTTCATCATCTAACTGCCTACTGCTGCTATTGGCCATCTCCTCGATTCTGAATGTGGCCTGAACAGCCTGAAGTCGAAAATGAAATGTGACATAAATAGGAAGGAAAGGTCAAAAGGTGAGGGTTAACTAACTAGGCTAAGTTGGAGACCTTACCATGCCCAAATACCTCTTCAAGCTGAGGAAGACCTCCTGCCTCCTGAATGACCGCAGCTCGGTCATGTCCGCTGGCAGCAGCAGGGCCCTCTCCAGGGCATCAGCCACGCGGCTGCCAGTGCCTGCCTGGGAGTCCCTAATGGAGGCAGTTTCCATCAGAGGGGCCCCCTCAAGCATCGGAGCCGGGAGCCAGGCCTGTGGCTCAGATTGAAGCTCGATCGTCCCCTCGGATGTCCGGGACCCAACCCTTGGCTGTTTGGCCCCCCATTGGGCCTCCTCTTCCAACGCGGGGCAATACCTTTCCTCCTCCATCACCCCATTTCCTTTCAAATCCCTTTTTCGCTTAGGGTCGGAAGGCTCGGACCTCGGCGGTAGGGTTGACCTAGAAGAAGGTTAGGGAGGTTTGGTTGGGGTTGGGGGAAGCCTGCCCTTTGAAGGGGAAGGAGGCTTCTTCTAAGCAGATCTTCCTTGCACCTCCTTCCCAGGTTAGGACTCTATTAAGTCCAGTAGGCTCGTCTGCTGCCTCCTCTGGATTCCCATGTCTCCTCTGAGAGGGGCTTCTGCCAAAGAGAGGTCTACCTCTGAGTAGTTTGGGTTGCCGAGATCTCCAACAGGGTCCTCGGATGAGCTAACTTGGTCGAACACGCCAAAGTCATCCTCGGATGGACCGGGATCAGCAGCTTCTTCTTTTCTTCCTAGCCCCCCTCCCTGAGCCTCCTCAGTTTGGTGGGATGAAGAAGGGGCTACCAACGGGACGCCCTGTGGGACAGGAGATCCTTCAGGGAACGAGAAGTTGTGCTCGGTAACGGTAATCTTATGAAGTCGAGGATCTCTGGCCCCGATCATGTACTTTGGCGCCAAGAACGATTTCTGAATCGGATGGTAGCCAAGGATCTTGTGGGCCGCTCTAACCTAGTTGTCCGCCTCGTTCACAAAGATCTCTGCCCTAAGTACAGTTTCCAAGTCTTCCTTGTTGACCAAATGGAAGTGCCGTCCGTAGGTGTGTGGATCTGTAAAAAAGAAAGTGTGTCTGTGTTAGTGACCAAACAATGCAAACTGCAATGGCACAAAAGGATCAAGCCCCCTTCTACTCTAAATACCCCACCTGGCGTCCCCTCCTGTGTGGGGCAATGAAGGCCGTCATGCCACTCTCCGGACACTATGAGAAAGTCCTTATTTAACCCCTTGCTGGACTCAGGGAGGCACTGGATAAGTCGAACCCTATCATCCCTCGTCTTCATGTAATAGGACTTGCCCTTTAGGTGCTGGAGGTTGTAGCACCAGTTTACGTCATGATGAGTCAACCTTAACCCCATCTTCTCATTTAAGGCATCCACACAACCTAGAATTCTAAACACGTTGGTGGCGCACTGGGTAGGAGTTAATCTAAAGAGTGTAAGGTAGCCCATCATCACCGGCCCCATAGGGATTCTCATACCACCTTCAATGAAGGCGATTATGGGAATCACTACTTCGCCCTCCTTCCTCTTGATATGCCAGTCCCCTTCCTCACAATACCTCAAACCCACGTTACTGGGTATCCTATAATCGGCGATGAATTTCTCCATCGCCTCTTTAGACTCAACTAATCTCTTAAACCTACCCATTCCTAGAAACGCCTAGGGGACTCAAGGAAAGACGGAAGAGAGAAAGGAGTAAAGAGAAAATTTGAACTAGAGAGAGAAAAAGACTTACAGAAATGAGGAAAAGCTCCTTGGACAGGCTCTTTATACTGAAAGAAGACGCAAGTTTGGCTGGTGACCTGGCCCAGTTCAGAGTATGTGCGCAAGAGCTCTTAAATGCAAAAGTAAAGAGGCGAATCGGTTCAAATGGGTATTTATACCCCCAATCGGAGTAGACCGTGTAGGTTTCCCGCCCATAAAGGTGAAGAAACCCCCACCGTTAGATTACAATTGTACCATTGAACGTGGGGAGCACAGAGCCGCCAAAATTCAATGAAGGTGCGCTCCGCATACCGAAACACTAGGAACGTGCCTTGGGCAAGTGAAAAGGCTCTGGCACTGATGGAGGATAAGACTTGACAAGCCATGACATAGGCCCGAGGACACCAAAACCCTCCTCTCTATCCGAGGATTCGGACAGCAGGATTTTGAGGGGCTATTGTGGAGCCTAAGAATCTGCCCAGGCCCACTTTACACTAGGCCCAAAGGCCCACGCCGAGGATGAAAGTAAGAAGTCCAAATCCCAAAGAGACATCACCGAGGACTATCCTGTCCTCGGCCAGCCGAGATCATAGAAGCGAGAGGCATCACCCCATCAGGGGCAGTCTCCCAGAGCATCCCAAGAGAAGAAGCAAGTATAATGTGTCAACCATGGAGGCGTGGTGGAGGAGCAATTTAGGGAGGAACTGTCACCTCTACATTAAATGCCCACAACTAACGTTCTGGCCCCATTAATGAGGAAAAAACCCCTGAACAGTGCTGCCTTGGTTGCAGCAACTCACAGAGAGTTTGGGAAGGCGGCTGATGGGACAGACACTCAAGTAGCGACATGAATGGTCAATAAATGTATGGCTAGAATCAATTGGATGGGGGTATATAATGTAAGGAATCCTTCTGGTAAAGGGGATCGCAAGGCCGAGGAACCCCCCCTCCCTGATTCCCTAATCGCTAGAACAAAAGCTCCTCGGATTGGGCCGAGGATAAATTTTCTCAATCTCTTTTTTATGATCTTGAACGCCATATTGACCGTTGTCCCTCACTAAGGCCTAGTTCTTTCTCCCACTCTCTACAAATTCATTATATTGGGCTTCTTGGGTCTGAGTCCACTCATCCAACAGTAATAGTGCTCAAACTCAGTCCCTACAATATCAATAATAAATAAGTTGTTAACAAAACTTGAATACAATTCTTCTCAAAAGAAAAAACTTGAATACAAAAATTTAATTAGTAATTTTACATCTAAAAAAAAAAAAGTAACAAATTTGAAGTAAAAACTTATAATATAGAAATTTATATAAACAATATTAAATTGATATCAAAATATAAGAGAATATTTGACTTAAAATTGTCCTTCTTAAGCCTCAAATCTTTTTTCTCCAAAAAAAAAAAAAAAAATCGTCAAATCTTATTAAGCGTGATTTTATATATTAATTAGGTTGTCGATTCTTTCAGTGGCACAAGTTTAGGATAGACACCGCTAATCTTATTATTGCTTTTGATAGAGTTTTGTGCGCTGAAGAAACTTGAAGAGATAGAGCTTGCTGGTAATAGCTTTGAAGGGATGCTTCCTCCATGCCTAAACAATTTGACATCTCTTTCGTACTTAGATATATCTTGGAACCGGTTCAGTGGAAGCTTGTCTTCATCTCCAATAGCCAGCCTAACATCCCTTGAGTACATTGATCTGAGTTATAATCTTTTTGAAGGTTTATTCTCATTCAGCTTATTTGCTAATCACTCCAAGCTTAAGGTGATTCAATTTTTGAGTGATAACAACAAACTTGATATTGAAACTGAGAATCACAGTTGGGACCCTCTATTTCAATTAAAGGTCCTAGTACTATCTAATTGTAATCTCAACAAGCTTACTGGCAACTTTCCTAAGTTTCTCTTGGACCAACATGAATTGGAAGTCGTTGATATCTCTCACAGTAAATTGAATGGAAGCTTCCCCATATGGTTGCTTGAAAACAAAACTGGACTACAACAGTTAAATCTTCGAAGTAACTCTTTCACGGGTGAGTTTCATTTGCCATCAGATCACTACATGAATCTTCGTTGGTTGGATCTCTCAGACAATCACTTTGATGGGAAACTTCAAGGAAATATCGGAAAGAGGATTCCAAAAATAGAATATCTAAATATATCCCAAAATCAATTTGAAGGTAATCTTCCATCCTCAATAGGTGACATGAGTAATTTGCAGGCTTTGGACTTGTCCTTTAATAATTTTTCTGGAGAGGTACCAATGGGATTGGTTGCCAATTGCGCTTCCTTGCGAGTTTTGAGCTTATCTAATAATAACTTTCAAGGTGAAATTTTCTCAAAGCACTTCAACCTATTGTTGTTATCTTTAAAATTGCAAAATAATAATTTCACAGGTGCTCTTTCAGTTGTACCCCTAAAAGTGTACGGGGGCCTAAATATTAGCAACAACCACATGACAGGTACAATTCCTCAATGGATAGTAAATCGCAGTACGTCATCACCAAAGTTTTTTGTTGACTTGAGTAGCAACTCATTCGAAGGCCAGATTCCATGTGGACTTGCTTCATCTGATACAATAAACCTTTCTCATAACTTGCTTTCAGGATTGTTACCTTCTTGCTTGAATCTACAAGATGTTAGGCACTTACTTTTGGAAGGGAACAAACTCACAGGGTCATTACCAAAAGCTATTCTCAATTCGTCATCTCTTATGACATTGGACATTAGAGATAATCGCTTTACCGGCAGCATCCCTGATGAAATTGTTGGACTTTCCAACTTACAACTGCTTTCGTTGAGTGGCAATCATTTTAGTGGTGTGATTTCAAAGCAGTTGTGTCGGTTAAAGAGGATAGGCATAATGGATCTTTCCAATAACTCTTTTTCTGGGTCAATACCGTACTGCTTTAACAACATATCCTTTGGGAAGCTAGCTACTAGTGGTTTTGTCTATACACAAGGTGTTTTTTTTTCGTCACCGATGTTTTCCTTCCCATATAAATCTCTTCTAAATAGGGATTTTCTAATTGAAGGGTCATCTTTGGACTTCTATGTACAAGTTGAGATTGAGTTTGTGACGAAAAATCGTTTTAACTTGTACAAGAATTCCATCCTTGATATTATGTCTGGATTGGATTTGTCATTCAACAACCTAATAGGTGAAATCCCACCAGAGCTGGACAACTATCTTCAATTCATGCACTAAACTTGTCTCACAATCAATTAAATGGTTCTATTCCAAAAACATTCTCAAATTTGACTCAGTTGGAGAGCTTAGACCTTTCTCACAACAATTTGAGGGAGAAATTCCTTCAGCATTGACTGATCTGACGTTTCTAGCAGTTTTTACTGTAGCTCACAACAACTTATCAGGAAAGTTCCAGAATGAAAAAACAATTTTCAACATTTGGAGAGAGCAGCTATGAAGGAAATCCATTTCTTTGCGGTGCACCACTAAAGAAAAGTTGCCTCGATACTGATGAATCACCTCCATCATCACAAAAATCTTCAGAGGCAAATGACGGCAGATGGTATGAAGTTGATCTTCTAGCCTTCTTTACAAGTTTTTGGTATCTTGCATTATTTTCTTTTTGGGTGTAGTCAGTGTTCTTTATATTAATCCTCATTGGCGGCAACGATGCTTCAACTTGGGTGAGGATCATATGTACTGGTGTTATTTTTTTGCTTTAAATACCTAAAAGAGCTGTCAAGCCGTATGTGTCATTAGATGTACTCAATTTCTGTAGAAACCTTTTGTGGTAGTACTGATAAAACCTATGTGTATGGTATGTTTGGTTTTGAATAATTGTTATCATGCTCTGTTATGAAACAATGAGCTCACTTGCATTACTTTTTCATTCGTATTGTAATTATTGTGACTAGCCAATGTCTTGTGCGGGTCTGTTATAATTTCATATTAAAATAATTCGTAGAGAAGTTTTTATATGGGCCATATGAAATTTATTTTGTCGTATATAATATCATTAAAAAATTAGAAAAATTAGTTACAATTATATTACATGTCATGAGGGGAAAAAAAACAGACAATGTAAAATGATAAGAATTATATGATTTATGATTATTTCATTGATATATGAAGAATGTGAAATATGACTTCAATGAATTAATAATTATTTGATTACCAATAGCCTATGGCCTAAGGATTGCCTCCTCCATTGTTGGTTAAATTTCTATGGTTTGAATCCGTCCACCTTTAACCTTAGCAAAAAATAATTATTATCTAATTATCATTAACTTAAGCACAAATATATCACAATTGGATAGGACTAGGAGTAAGATCAGATCATAAATTTTCTAGAAAATTTAAAATATTCTTGTTTAGGAGAAATAAATGTTCTGGGGGGGGGTGGGGGGTTCAAGTTAGGTTTTTAAGATCCCTTGATTTTACAGCAAAATTATCAACTTCAAATAATTAATCTCGTTATGAATTAATAAGTGGAAAATAATCTCTAAAAAAAAAGCCTTTTTTTTTTTTTTTTTCTATTGACCAAAGATAGTTTTTCTTTGACTTATTTTTCTGATATTGCCAAATAGTAGAAAACATGGAAAACTATGTTTACACAAATTTTTCCATTGAAACAAACAAAACGCTAGATTCAGAAATTGATTTCTAGGTTAATTGCCACAAATTAGATATGTCACCAATAAAGCAATAAAATAGTAAATTCAGTAAAAAATAACATAAGACAACAATAGGGTAACCCAACAAAACCTATGAAACGTACTGTTTCATAGTAATAATCTGGAGGGATTTAACCTATCAATTCCAAGGTAAATTGGCCCACTAGAATAGAAGTGAAGTTTATACACTAGACTTAATCCTAAATCTTCCCTTTAAAAAAACAGACTTAACCCTAAAACTCTCCATTTGTGACTTTGAGGTTTGGACAAGCAAATTTAATTTGCACTATTACAACATTGTTGATTGTTAGTGGAGGCTCAGATCAACTCTCTAAAAAACTTAGGGTTTCTATCTCTCTAACCTCTTTATAAGTCGTGCTTAATGAGCCTTTATATAGACTCTTCATTAAGGTTACAAAAACTGAAAAACCCACATGCACAGTCAACTAAATAAATCACGTTAAACTTGAAAAAAATTGAAATTGCAATTCTTGATCAGTTGAACTTCGAATCAAACAGGGTTTGAACTCTTCCCTCGATTGGTTGAACTTGTAATCAAACTTACAAAAACTTAGTTTTCTTCCACAAATAACTGTCATCTTGGACTCATAATTTTACATTAAGAACTCAACAAAACTCGATCTTTTTGCATTGGTTACCAACACCTAATCCGTTGGACCTAACATGTCATACTCGTATCTTAGATTTTTTTGTATAGTTTAGAAAAGATAGCACTATTTTTCATTTATTGAATAATTAAATAGCCAATGTTTTCAGTGCAACTAAACACCAAAATTTGGTGAAAATATTTTTTTAAAATATTTTTAATGGAAACAAACACAAACGTACAGTAAAAAGGGATGATTGGATAAAATAATTAAAAAATTCTTTGACAAAATTTTAGAGTGTGTAGCCTTGTAGGGATATGGATCCTCTCCGTTTCAAAGAGAAATGGGGAGTATCCATTTCATGGACAAGATCTATTTAAAATATATCTAAGGTGTAAAATGTGTCACCTTAATTCAGGGATGGACCTAGGTGGGGGCCCAGGGGGCCTGGGACCCTTGGGTAAAAAAAAATAGCAGGTTAATTTTCCCAAAAAAAAAAAAAATTGACTTTGGCCTTCCTTACTTTGTATCTTGGGCTCCCTTACTTTGCAGCTTGGGCACCCGTGAACCATTAATCCAGTGGATAGCCCATTTGAATCTTAAAAAAAGAAAGAATAAATCCAAAAAAATGTAAAGCCAATGGTCCAAACGGAAAAACAAAAGAGAAAAAGAAAAGAAAAATTAAGAAGAGAGTGCGAGATAGAGAAAGTGAGAGGCGAGAGAGACCGAAAGAGTCGAGGGTAGTCAAGACTCGAGATAAAGAGAAATTGAGAGGCGAGAGAGACCCATCTTGCCGCTGCCCACGCCGTGATGCCCCCACCACACAAGACCATCTCACTTCCCATGCTGCCACCACGAGACCCATCTTGCAGACACAGACCCAAATGGCCACTAGCCACAACGCAGCAAAACTCATATGCATTTTGCCGTCGGTTGCTCGATTTGCCTAGCCTAGCTTCGTTGCTCCAACCTTTACAGTTCACACTTCACACTCAAGTATTTAATCTATCTTTCAAAACCTAATATAGTGTTTGTGAATCTCAGAATTTGTGCTTGTGGTGTTTGTGTTTTTAGTTTTTACTGATGAGTGATGATGGTGATTGTGGATTGAATATATGAATTTGTGCTTATGGTGTTTTTTTTTTTGGCTTTTTGGCTTTGTGACTCTCTGTTTTTGTGAATTGTGAGTCTTGTGACTCTTTGTGTTTGTGATTCTCTCTCTTATATTATATAGAAAAGATCATAAGAGAGAGAATAGAGTCTGTAGAAATTAGAAAATATATTAGTGTTTGACTGTTTATTGTTTGGTAGTTGGGCAATAAAATTGGGACTAGTGACAGAAATAGGAATAGACTAAACAATGATTCATCTTTCAAGGAATAAAAATGGTAAAGTTAGGAAAAGTGTTTGTTGGTAGTGCATAATAAATTCATAGCGTTGATAGTGGGACCGGACGAGTGACAGAAAAAAAAGAGATAAAGAAAAAGACAAATCATATAATACACTAAATTGTCACACAAATTCAAGAAGATAACAGTGATTCACTTATGCCTATTGTTAACTCATAATACTATAACTAGTAATTTGAAATTAGATAAATTTATAAAAGAGCATCGAGTTCCCTTTTTATAGATAATGTATTAAGAAACAATAGTATTTTGTGTCTTTTGTTTTTCTTGGTAGGTGATTGTATTATAATATATTAAGAAACAATGGTTTTTGTGTATTTGTCTTGGTTGATAGTTTGTTAATATTATATGGATGCGTATTTGAATTTTTTTGAAAATTTTTTTTCACTTATCTTCGGGCCCTTTGCTTGAAATCCTTGGTCCATCCCTGGCTTAATTAAATCTTATTACTCAACTCATCAACATGACTGTGGTTTTTCCTAAAAAATAAAAATAAAAATAACTGCAGTTAAACACATTACAAGTTAATGTTGTTTTACAAAAAAACACGAAACATTAACATTATCATTAAGTTCTGGTTTTTTCGCTGAAAGCAATTGGGTATGGTGGTGTTGTGGCCGTTGGAGTTGCTGGTAGTGGCAGTGGCATTGGTGGACTTTTGCAGCGACAATCTCATCCTCTGAAAGCCAACCGCCATGACCGCAATTGCCAACCTCTTCAATCATAATGCCTTTGTTGGCAATGGACTCGCGTATTTCTTCCTTTTCCTTCTCCTCTGGGCCTTTGGCAGAAAATTTCACAGTTTTTGTTTTTGTTTTTTTTTTTTTGTTTTTTTGTTTTTTTTTGGATTTTTTGTTTTGGAAAATTACAATTTAACTACTTATGGTTTGGATAAAATTATGGTTTAGATGAAATTTAAGTTGTCTATATGTGGTTTGAAATTTGACACTTTACCCACTTGAGGTTAACTTAGTTAGGGCTCTGTAACTTATCTTTGTTAAAAACATGACTAGATATGTAATTTTGCTCCACTTCTATGTATCTTTCTTCTAAAAACACCAATAAAAATAAATTAAAAAAAATAAAAAATAAAAATACAAGATCAAATAAGATAAAAAATAAAAATAAAAAATCCAGTGAAACACTTGTATTATGGGATTTCAAACCACATATAGGCAACTTAAATTTCGGTTAAAGTGAAAATTGAAACTGAAACTGAAAACTTTTTGCTGAAAATACTGTAGATAAAGGTAAAAGTTAGCTGTAATAGTACAGTAAGACCCATGAATAGTACTAAAAAGTGCACTGGGGCCCATGAATAGTAGCAAAAATAAGCTGAATAGTAGTAAAAATAAGCTGAATAGTAGCAAAAATAAGCTAAATAGTAAAATAAACTAGTTTTTTAGTTTGGAGCCAAACATAAACTAGGTGAATAAAATCTCAAATTTCAAACCACGATAGTAGGCAGACAACTTAAATTTGGGCCTCCTCGTTCATAAGTCCGGAAGTTGTGTCCGTTTGGTATGTGTGTTTAAATAACAGTTTTCAGTTTTTTTACAAATATGTATGGGTGAAATGTGTGTAAAAATGCGTGTAATGTTGTTTAAAAACTGAAAACATGTGTTTAAATTTGCGTACCAAACGGGGCCAAGCCGTATTTTTTTTTAGAAAACTAACCAACGTTAACCTTTTGAGTTATTGATTTTAAAAGAGGTGGTGAAATTATAGCCCTTAGATATCTTTGAAATGAATCTTAGCCTTTAAAATTACTACAAAAAAGGCGCTTTGGAGCTGTGTTTACAAAAAACGCAGCTATAGAGTGATGTTTGAGCTACGTTTCGTACAAAAGCAGCCCCACCCCTAGACGTGTAGCTGCATTTACAAAACGCGACTGTAAACCAGCTCTAAACTCTGAAGACGTTGAGATTTTGTTTTGTGATGTTGAGGACTATAGCCGCGTTTTTAAAAATGCGGCTATAAACCCATCCGGTGAATTTTTTTTTTTTTAATATATCCCAAAGCTGCATTTACTAAATGCGGCTTAAAGTTTTATAGAGCTGCGTTTAGTCAAATGCATGAACAGTGCATAAATAAAAAATTTGTGCATAAACAGTGCATGCATTGTTCACGTACTGTTTATGTAATAAAAAATATTAAAAATAGGTTTCAAGGTACTATTTACACATTTAAAAATTATTTTGTTACAGTATTTTTAGTTTTTAGTTTTCAATTTTTAATTTCAGTAACAATAAGTTTAATCTAATCACACCCATATTGGGTGTGTTTGGATTGAACTTATTGTTGCTGAAACTGAAAACTGAAAACTGAAAACTGAAAATACTGTAGCAAAATAATTTTTAAATGTGTAAATAGTACCGTGGGACCTATTTTTAATATTTTTTTAGTACGTGAACAGTGCCAAAACAGTGCATGAACAGTATTTTTGTCTCTGAACAGTAAAATCATGTGATTTTACTGTTCACTTTTCCGGTTTTTTTTTTTTTTTTTTTTTTTTTGGGCAAAACGTGAAACGTGGACTCAGCAAAACGCTGAGTCCAAACGGCCTCATTGAGTTTCTGTTTTGTAAAACGCAGCTCTGGGTATGTAATAAAAAAAAAAAAAAACCCTCAATTCAACGCAACAACGAAAAAAACCCTAAATTGAAAAAAAATCTCAGCTCACTCTCAACCTAGCTCTCGATCCCTAATCTCACCGCCGTGCTCTGTGCCACACAGCTCGACGCCGCTGTGCTCTGACCGATTTCCTTTCCTCCCAAATCTTGAAGGGATTGTCGATAAGGCGGCTTTTCCTACCTATGAGTTTTTGGGTCTCTTTTATGTACATATTTAATTTTTTGTTATTGTTGTTGTTAATCTTATTTTAGTAGAAGTAGTTAAGGCTTTGCTGTTGTTGTTGTTGTTGTTCTCAGAAACTGTCACGCACTCTCTTCCTCTGTTCTCAGTAGTCAGTGCTTCTTTCTCTCTTTCTCGCAGCAAGGTTTGTCTCTCTCAACTCTTTTCTTCCTCTTTGTCCTCTCTATTTCTCTCTTTCTACTAAATCTAAATCATAAAGGCTTTGGGGTTTTCTGTGGGTTTCATTTTTTTTTTTTTTTTGTGGGTTTGTTTGGGTTTCCTCTGATTTGTGTGGGTTTTTTTTGGGATTCGTTTGACTTGTTTGTGGGTTTTGTTTCATAGTATTTTCAATGATTTGTTTTGAGTTTGTCTTTATTTTCTATTTCTATTTTCGTTCGTGGTTTTGTAATGCAAATTATGTGTTTGATGAAATGCTTCTATGAACTGATATACATAAATAGAGCATGTGAATTGTTATAAGCTTTTGGTTCATTTTTTTCAAGACCTTATGTGTGTGTGTGTAAACAGTTCTTGTAGCTATTTGTTGAATTTTTTCAGTGAGGTTGTACAACTGAGATGGTGGTTTGGTAAAAGCATCATGCAGTGGTAGGTGAGGAGGCAAGGTACATTAGATTAGATGACACCAATCCCATAATCATACACTTGAACTTTCATTAGAGAAGAGAAGGAAATTGAAATGGTAGCGTGGGAATTTTTGCAGCTAGTGATGGATTTGTAAGCTTGTCAATTGTGGCACCAATACCTGTCCTTATAAATCCAATTGAATTCCTTTTCTAAGCTACCTTCTGGGTTAGGAACAGAATTTTGCTACCTTATCATTTTTTGCAGCCAGTGGGGTCTTGTTATTTCTCTGAATTTTATGCATTTCCATCCAATTTTATGACTTTTTTTTTTTTTTTTGAAGGAGTTGCATATTATGTCTTTCCCTCTCTCATCAGTCTTTTTGATTTTATAGATTGGAATCTTGTATGATTTGGACGTGGTTGACAGGGCTTGCATAAATTTGTATACACACACACACACACAAGTGTGATTATATTTTGTTTGTGATCATGTTAATTAATGTATGCAGAATAAACAGGACCATTTTGAGGTACTGCAGTAAGGCAGGACTGCCTCAATCAATTGACCAACTCTCTAGACCAGTGGAGGTATTATATATTGCTTTTCTCAAACTACTTGAACCTTTTTTTTTTTTTTTTTTTAAAATGAATGAGAAATTGTGTTTCCCTCTCAATTGAATTGCTTGTTTAGTTTCACTGGAGGTTTGTTCTTTTAAATAATTCTTTGATTGTTGGATATTGGACATTGGGTATTGGTTGAGACCTTGAGTAGCATTGTCTGTAAGTGAGGTTTTGCTGCATGGGGTTTGGAATCTGGTGGGATTATTGAGATTTATGTTTTTTTTTTTTTTTTTAAATTAATTCTTTGATTGGGCTATTGAACTAATTCATGGGTTAAGTTAAATTATGATGGGAAGAATTTAAATAAGTTGAGAATTTCATGTTTTTATTATTCTTTTTCATCATTATTATTTGTGGTGTTCTAGGAGGAAAGATAGTGCACTACGCCAAGAGCTTTGTAGCTCAATTGGTTGGCACCTCCTGATGTGTCTATGACTTCCAAGTTCAAATCCCTTCTCCTCCATTGTAATTATGGAATTATAAAAAAATATAGTGCTTTAGAGCACTACTATTGTTGGTTCCAACTAATGCTTGGACATACAGATTATTTGTCCTTTGATGCAGATTTATTAGTCTGAATATTTCCAGTTGGTATCTCTCTACCTGTTCATTTTATATAATTTATGTGTATTGCACCAATCTATGTTTGTATCACATCCAGATAAGATGTGTCAATTCAGTTCCGTGCCAGTAATCTATTGTGTTTGATCTAATACTGTTTGTAGCACCATTGAAATTAGGACATATTAGTTTTTGATTGAACCAATTCATGATTCATCTTTGAAATATGTTGTATTTTTTATTTTGTTTTATGGATTACTACATTCCTGAATGAAACTTTGCTTACTATTTTGTTGAAGTCTAGACCATTTTGGATTTGCTACTTACTGCCACTCTGCAGGAAGCAAGATTTTTGTGTTCGGTTTATATCCTTTATTGTTGACTCAAGTGTGTTAAATGGATGTTTGCTTTTAACTGAGGATTGGGAGGGAGCTGTGGAAGATTTGAAAACAGCAGCTCAACAGTCACCTTAGATTAGTGATAATATTGAATTCCTTTGAGTGGTTCTAATTTTTTCTTCTTCTTTGGAAGTTTATAGTGTTGCTTTGTTTCTCTACTTTCAGCTTCCTATTTCTAGTTGATGAGAGAATTTAGATGCTTTGAACTATTTAGTGATGCACAAAAGAGTTGGCTTTTGTGTTGTACACTAGTTCTATGAAAAACAAAACACAATAGGGTCTCTCTCTACTATTTAATGCTTTGAGTCTGAGAACTTGATGATGCATAGGTACCAGAATAACTTATACAAATTGCCATGTGGTCTTTTTCTATCTTTTTTGCTCGTTGGGTGCTATGTAGGTTCACATGAATCATGCAGAATTCCTTATTCTTTCTTTCCATCCCACATTAACCACGCTTTAGCAGAGATAGCACATGATATACTGATTACCTAGCTGCAAAAATATCAGTCAATTCTGAAAGGCGCATCTGAATATCTCATGGGGACACGATGCCTATAAAGTAGCTACTACTGTTATTTTAGTCCCAGAAAATGAAAATTTTTTGAAAAATATATATATTTTATAAAGTAATGATTACTGGGTTCTTGTGCTTGCTGTGTTGCTGGTCTTTGCTTTTACTTTGTGTACTACTCATTGCCTTAGCTATTTTGTTTTTATTGCCTACATCTATTACCAGCCTCACATGCATTCTGAAAAGGTAGAAATGCATGTAGAAGCAGTTCTGGTCTTGCGGTGTTGTCTTGCAAGAGTCTTTGTGACCTCCAGGTGTGGTGAGGCCAGTCTTGGTAACCTCTCTCTGGGAAGGGAGAGTGGGTGGTCTAGCTGAATGGCGGAGGAACTGGAAGCTTTGTGGAGCAAACTAACTTTTACAGAAGAAGAAGGCGAAGATATTGCCTTGGGAAGCAACAGCACAAAGGCAACGAGGGAGATCGGTAAAAACTGCGTGGTGATGAAGATTCTCACCAAACGCATCATTTTTTTGGAAGTCTTGAGAAAAAACATGAAAATGTTGTGGAAACCAAACAAGGGACTCCAGATTTCTGAAATTGAAGATGATATGTTTCTTGTGGAGTTTGGCGATGGAAGAGATAAGAAACGGATAATGGAGATGAGCCCTTGGAGTTTTGAGAAGCAACTCATACTTATGCAAGACTTCGAAGGTGAGCTGGTCCCAAAAGAGATAGTTCTGAAATGGACCCCTCTTTGGGTTCAAATCTACAACCTGCCCCTAAAGAGCATGACACGCGAAACTGGGATGGAAATTGGAGCGAAGATTGGAATGGTCCTAGACATTGATGTGCCTGAAAATGGTGTACAATGGGGAAAGTTCTTAAGGGTGCGAATACGTTTCGATGCTACAAAAAAACTGGTCAGGGGAAAAAGGGTGTCGATTGAGGGTGGAGAGAGCAGATGGGTATTTTTCAAATACGAGCGGCTTCCTAATTTCTGCTACAGGTGTGGAAAGCTGGATCACGGCGAAAAGTAATGTACAGTAAAGCCGAGTTTGGGGAACAGAGATGAGGAAGGCTGTAGGCAATATGGGGCGTGGCTAAGGGGAGAGCCAGGAAGACGAGTGGGGAAAGATCCAGGTAAAGCGGAAGAAGAAAACAGACCAGAACTCAAACAAAGGAGGGAGGAGAAGACGGCGGGAAAGCAAGATCAAGATTTGGTCTGGCAAGGGGCGAGGGAGGGGGTAGGTGAGGGTCACGTGATGGGGCAGAGATCAAATCAGAAACCTGGTCAGATCTACAGCCCAGAGGAAAAAAGGGTGGCGTGTCAGGCTGGGGAGATTAATTATGAAAATGGAAAGTCCAACCTGCCACAAGAAAAGGGAGAGGAAGGATTAGGTACAAGAAGGATGGTCTCTTTGTCAGGCACCTTACCTACAACAGACACAGAGGGTGACATGCAATGGGAGAATACCAAGGATAAGGTGGGAGACAGCAGTCTTGAAGAAAAGGCAAGGTATACGGAAGCTTGTTGTGAGTTGGGCTTGGAAGTAAAAAAGACCATTCCATGGGCCGAAGACTTAACCAGCCCGTTAGCTATGAGCTTTGATAAAGACAAGGGTTGGGTTACTGAGACATTGGGGCCCAACAACGGGCATTGGAAAAGGCTTGCTAGGCAAACCAACAAGCCAAGCCCGGTTAAGAGAGAAAGCCCAGAAAAATTAAAAAGAAGCGGCCCAGTTCCGCTGCAGGAGCTAGATCCTAATGCTCTAAATAACAAACGAAAGAAGGGGAAGCTCTAGAAGGGGGAAAAAATTGATGAAGACAAAACTAAGGTTGGCAGAGAGGCGGTGGCTGCGACGTAGCACCGCCGAGCTCAATGAGTGTATTAGCATGGAATTGTCAGGGGTTGGGGACCCCTCCGGCAATTCGTACGCTCACTGAGGAGGTGAAAGGAAAAAAACCCCGTTTTGGTGTTCTTGGCAGAAACGAAAGCAACAACTGATAGAATGAAAGGTTTTCAATACAAGTTAGGCTTTACTCAAGGGATTATTGTCCCTAGTGATGGCAAGAGTGGAGGTCTAGCGATGCTTTGGAGGGAAGGTGTTGATGTCCGTTTTAAGAGCTGCTCACACTCCCACATCGACGTGGTGGTTCATGGGGAAGGCAGCGGAGGCCCGTGGAGGACCACAGGCTTTTACGGTCATCCTGCCACAAGCATGAGACAAAGCTCCTGGCAGTTGATTGAATCACTCAATGCCCAATGCAAGATGCCGTGGCTGGTTTGTGGGGATTTTAATGAAATCCTGCATCCAGACGAGAAGATAGGGTGGAAAGAAAGAGATGCTGATCAGATGGAGGAGTTCAGGGAGTCGCTTAGCAGGTGTGGCTTGATTGATTTAGGTTTTGTCGGTCCGCGATTTACTTGGTGTAATGGAAGGTTTGGTGACCAACGCACGCTACTTCGGTTGGACAAAATGGTAGCAAATGAGGAATGGATAAAGATTTTCCCTGAGGCAAAGGTACACAATGTGTCGATGTCGGCATCAGATCATTGTTTGTTGGTTCTGCTACTCAAAAAGAATCAATATAGCAAACGAGGGAAGAAGCGTTTTTTGTTTGAGGCAATGTGGACCAGGGAGGAAGAATGTAAGGAAGTCATCGAGATGGCTTGGGATCCATATAAGGATGACTCTGACCGGTCTATCCAGGAGAGACTAGAGAGATGCCAACGTCAACTCCAAGGTTGGAACCAAAATAGTTTCGGGAATGTCTACAAGTGTTTAAAGCAGAAACAAACGCGTCTTCAGCAACTTGAGTCCCTCAACCTGCTACATGAAACGGCAGAGGAGATACAAGCAGTCCGAAAGGAAATCAATGAGCTACACACAAGGGAGGAATTCATGTGGAATCAATGGTCGCGGGTGTGTTGGCTGCAAAATGGGGACAAAAACACAGTTTTTCCATGCCACAGCCAGCCAAAGGCAACGAAAGAATAGAGTTGGGGGAATTTTGGATAATGATGGAGTGTGGCAAGAAGAGCACTTGGTAGTAGAGAGCATCATTCTGGACTATTTCAAGACAATCTTTAGTTCAGACCAACCCCCTAATTTCGATGCAAGCCTTGAGGCTATGGATAGAAGGGTAACTCCAGAGATGAACAAGGCACTTCTAATGGAGTTCAGAGCAGAGGTCTGGAGCGCGCTCAAACAAATGCACCCGACAAAATCACCCGGCCCCGACGGTATGTCCCCTATTTTTTACCAAAAGTATTGGGATATTGTTGGCCCTAGTGTATCAAATTGCGTTTTACAGGCTCTGAACACAGGGATAATGCCAAGGGGTATCAATGATACTTATATCTGTCTGATTCCTAAGATAAAAAACCCCCAAAAGATAACTGATTACCGCCCCATTAGCCTCTGCAATGTGATTTATAAGTTAATATCAAAGGTCCTAGCGAATAGACTAAAGAAAATTTTGCACAATGTGATCAATGAAGCACAGAGCGCTTTTGTTCCTGGTAGGCTTATAATAGACAATGTAATTGTGGCGTTCGAAACCATGCACTCTATTGCTAAAAGAAAAAAGGGAATGGTTGGGTCCATGGCCATCGAGCTGGATATGTCTAAAGCCTACGACCGTGTGGAATGGGCCTACCTTGGGTCAATGATGCGAAAAATGGGGTTCGATGAAAAATGGATATCGCTAATTATGATGTGCGTGTCCACAGCTTCCTTTTCAGTACTCATTAATGGGGAACCAACAGGCTCTATTACACCATCTAGGGGGCTGCGCCAAGGGGACCCTATTTCCCCATATTTGTTCTTATTGTGCACTGAGGGGTTGACTGCACTGCTCAGGAAAAAGGAAGCCGAGGGGTTGATAAGGGGGGTGGCTGTGAGCAGACTTGCCCCTTCAATTTCGCACCTTTTTTTTGCGGACGATTGCATCATTTTTTGTAGAGCAACTAAGGAGGAGTGCAGCCAAGTGACCTCGGTTCTGGAAGTCTATGAAAAGGAGTCGGGGCAAAAGCTGAATAGGGAAAAAACTTCGCTTTTCTTTAGCAAGAACACTAAGGAAGATATTCAGGATTTTGTGAAGGATACCTTTGGAGCCCAGATTGTCAAACAACATGAAAAGTACTTGGGATTACCCCCAATGGTTGGAAGAGGCAAGAGAAAGGCCTTTAATCGTATTAAAGACCAAGTGGGGAGGAAGATTGCGGGTTGGAAAGGGAGGTTACTGTCCAATGCGGGTAGGGAAATCCTCATAAAGGCGGTGGCGCAAGCCACACCAACATATACCATGAACTGTTTCAAGCTTTTGGATTCTCTTTGCTCTGATTTAGCTTCAATGATGAGTGGCTTCTGGTGGGGGAGGAAAGATAAAGCAAGAAAGATTGCTTGGGTGTCGTGGCAAAAGCTGTGTAAACCAAAGGCAGAGGGGGGGATGGGGTTTAGGGACTTGAGGGCTTTTAACCTTGCCCTCCTAGCCAAGCAAGCCTGGAGGATACAACAAAGCCCAAATTCGTTGACCCACAAAGTCCTTAAAGCTAAGTATTTTTCGAATTCCTCTTTCATGGATGCTCAAGTGGGGAAAAACCCTTCCTACATTTGGAGAAGCTTGGTGGCTGCCTTACCAGTGATTAAGGAGGGGACTTCGTGGGCTGTTGGTGACGGCAGGAGCATTAAGATTTGTGGGGAGAAATGGATCCACTCCACGGCTTCAGGGAGAATTTTAACTCCAAGAACCTCAATGGATAGTGAGGCGAAAGTGGCATGCTTAATTGTGCAGGAACGGGCGGTGTGGGATACTGCCTTGATAAGATGCACCTTTCTTCCCTACGATGCTGAGGCTATCCTTAGCATCCCAATTAGCCCCATGAACCCATCGGACTCCCAAGTTTGGGCGAAGACTCCAAATGGCATCTTCACTGTTAAGAGTGCACACAAATATGACTCAAGTGTGTTAAATGGATGTTTGCTTTTAACTGAGGATTGGGAGGGAGCTGTGGAAGATTTGAAAACAGCAGCTCAACAGTCACCTTAGATTAGTGATAATATTGAATTCCTTTGAGATGAGTTCTAATTTTTTCTTCTTCTTTGGAAGTTTATAGTTGTTGCTTTGTTTCTCTACTTTCAGCTTCCTATTTCTAGTTGATGAGAGAATTTAGATGCTTTGAACTATTTAGTGATGCACAAAAGAGTTGGCTTTTGTGTTGTACACTAGTTCTATGAAAAACAAAACACAATAGGGTCTCTCTCTACTATTTAATGCTTTGAGTCTGAGAACTTGATGATGCATAGGTACCAGAATAACTTATACAAATTGCCATGTGGTCTTTTTCTATCTTTTTTGCTCGTTGGGTGCTATGTAGGTTCACATGAATCATGCAGGCAGAACCTTTCTCCTCTCTGGCAGTGCATGAAACACACTAATGATTTTCCTCGATTTTTCAATTATCTTCTATTTATGTTGTTTGATTTTTCAGTTATAATCAGTGCAAATGCTCATTTTTACAACAAATAATAGTAAGAATTTCCAATTTAACCATATTTTTTGTATACTTCACAACGATCTTACAGACTTGTGACGAATAGCTAAGCAAATGGGCATCCACGCTCAAATGTTGGCTATACTGTCCTTTCAACTATTCGAGTTGTATTAAAGAATACCACTTGTCGAGTTGCCGACTTTATTCATATCTCTTCAACTTTATATATATAAACTTCTTTAATTGTTTTGTTTGCTATGTGCCCTGCTGCATTTAGAGTAAGAGAAAAGAAATTTTGCTACCCTAAGTTAATTATAATTTATTTTTGAAAGAAAGATCTACGGGTGTATATTTGTGGTTTAGTTTTTGTCAAAATATGTTTTGTAACGTCTTTAATTTTTTAGTGAAATTTTTTCTTGATTTTTGCTCGTAGAGCTAGGTTTAAGACTTTACCACATAAATTATTGTGTTTTTATATTTGATTATATGCTTAATTATTTAATTTTTTTTTTTTTTTTTTTTTTGGGGTTACAATGCATGAAATATGCATGACTCACTAACTCAACCTAAATGCTCATTTTTACAACAAATAATAGTAAGAATTTCCAATTTAACCATATTTTTTGTATACTTCACAACGATCTTACAGACTTGTGACGAATAGCTAAGCAAATGGGCATCCACGCTCAAATGTTGGCTATACTGTCCTTTCAACTATTCGAGTTGTATTAAAGAATACCACTTGTCGAGTTGCCGACTTTATTCATATCTCTTCAACTGTATATATATAAACTTCTTTAATTGTTTTCTTTGCTATGTGCCCTGCTGCATTTAGAGTAAGAGAAAAGAAATTTTGCTACCCAAAGTTAATTATAATTTATTTTTGAAAGAAAGATCTACGGGTGTATATTTGTGGTTTAGTTTTTGTCAAAATATGTTTTGTAACGTCTTTATTTTTTTAGTGAAATTTTTTCTTGATTTTTGCTCGTAGAGCTAGGTTTAAGACTTTACCACATAGATTATTGTGTTTTATATGTGATTATATGCTTAATTTTTTAAAGTTTTTTTTTTTTTTTTAAATTTTACAATGCATGAAATATGCATGACTCACTAACTCAACCTAACCTAACACAACTCGCGAGAATTGGATTGAGTTGGTTCTATGCATATGTTGCGTTGGTTGGGTTTGAAATTTCTCAACAAAGTTCAAGTTTGGTTTAAAATCACCTCTAACACCATTCATGCACACCACTAATGTAATACAAGTCAAGGGTCTTTATTGAGAAAGACTCCATTCATATCTAGGGGGAGTTCTGATGAGTTATGCAGGAGGTATGACTTGGGTAAAGTAAATAAAACTTCAATTTGGAAGCCAAAAAAAGCTAGTCTTGACCCAGCTCACTGACCCAAGAAAATGAAAAAAAAGAGGTTGTTTGACATGATTAATTTTGCTAATTTATTTTACTATTCAATTTATTTTTGTTATTATTTATGAATTTTATTGTATTTTTTTATACAATTTATAAATTTTACTAAATTATTTCAGTTAATTTTTACTTTTATTAAAAAAAAAGAAAAAAAAAATATGGTGGATGTGGCCACCACGTTTTCTGGTAAGGAAGTGTGAGCAAGTCACGTTTATCTTTCTTTCTTTCCATCCCACATTAACCACGCTTTAGCAGAGATAGCACATGATATACTGATTACCTAGCTGCAAAAATATCAGTCAATTCTGAAAGGCGCATCTGAATATCTCATGGGGACATGATGCCTATAAAGTAGCTACAACTGTTATTTTAGTCCCAGAAAATGAAAATTTTTTGAAAAATATATATATTTTATAAAGTAATGATTACTGGGTTCTTGTGCTTGCTGTGTTGCTGGTCTTTGCTTTTACTTTGTGTACTACTCATTGCCTTAGCTATTTTGTTTTTATTGCCTACATCTATTACCAGCCTCACACGCATTCTGAAAAGTAGAAATAGAATAAGAAGAAGAATAGCTGGCATGGCTTTCTTTCAACTGGTCCATATGTAATTCCACAAGTTAGCCACACGCCCTGACATTTTGGAAAGGATTAGAACAAGCACGGGCTCATTGCTTTTCTATCTTGCTTTATTTTTTGTCAATGTCATCAAACTTGATTCTGAATATTTTTTTAATGTACCTAGACTTCTTCTTCTTCTATTTTATTTTTTTAACTTTTTCTTCCCTAGGGTTCTCTAGTCTTGCACTGGAAAATGACTCGAATGGTATTTCAATTTCGGTGGGCATAAATATTCTCATTACTTGATTAACCAGAAAAATTCTACTTTTGAATGTTCCTTTGTGTTTTTGGATGTATGTTCATCAATTTTATTTATAACTTTCACATTAAAAAATCTCGTCAGTCATGCAAGGCGGCCACTAGTGTTCTTTTCTATTGATAAAGATGCGAGCATCTATGGATCTGTACCCGTTATACTTCATAGAGTTTTGGCCCTTGACCCTTGAGTGCTCCTATATAAGGTTATTTTCAAGTGAACTGTATTCATCAACTCCTTTTATTTAAGATAAAGATCGATCTAAATAGGAGAAGAACCTTAGTTGCAGCCCTAACAAAGTAATGAATTTCTAGACTTCTAGTGTACTGTATATACACAATGGGAAAAAACTAACAAAATAGTATATAAAACTATATCTGGATAACTTTATAAAGTTTCCATAATACCATAGGGATTCAATTTTTCCTTACAACTTCATAAAGTTTCCATATTCGTGTAAGCATCACATGACTATTAAATCATACCCATTAATTGAATAACACCACATTCACACCATACTCAAAACGTGTGTTAGTTATCATCACGTGTGATGGGATGTGTGTGTGTGTGTGAGAGAGAGAGAGAGAGAGAGAGAGAGAGAGAGAGAGAGAGAGAGATCAATTTGCAACCAAAGTTTTGAGAGTTGATTAGTAAAAATTCAAAGATCGGTTTATAACCAAAGTTCTAAGACTAAGTGTTGTTTAATCCTAGAACAAAAAAGAGTAAGATAATCATCACATGACTATTAAATCACACCCATTAATTGATTCACACCACAAGTTAGCCACACGTCCTGACATTGTGGAGCCAAGATTTCAACTCAAGGGGAGCAAAATTAAAAGAAAATATTGAAAGTTAAATTAATTTGAAAAATACTAATCAATACTAATAACAAAATAAATATAAAGTTATATGCTAATATAAATTTTAATTTATTTTTTCATAATTTCAATTAACTATAAATATATATTTTATATCATTATAATAAAGAAAAGAAAAGAAAATGATCAATTCATTTTTCATAACTATCAAATTAGGAGATTTGTTTAAATACATAAAGTTTAAACATATAATTTGATTTTTCAAAAATAAAAATAAATAATAAAATCAATGTAAAAGTGTCAAGAATATAACAATATACTTGTAAAGTTGAATATGTTCCTCACAGTTTTGGTTGCTTTTGAAAAATTTTAAATATATATATATATATTTTTTTTAATTACAATGGGGGCATTTGAACATTAGATGCCTTGGTCAATGTTTTGTGTCTTAATATCGTGTCAATGCATTTGTTATAACTTATACAACTATATTGGAAAAAGAATAAAAATTATAATAATTGATAGTATTCTTGCTTTTGTTGGTTTTATTCCAATTTGAAGGTCCCACATAAGTATATATGAAGCAAGAAGTAGGGAAGTAGATGTACTATAAGACATAAAATCAAATTAGAAAATTTCAACCATGAATGTCGATAGGAAAGTATCCTTGTTCTATAAACCTTTCAAGTGAACATTTTTATACATGCCTTTGTACACTTGCTAAATGTAGTTGATAGTTCCACGATGCATGAGTGTTTTCAAGTGTTTTCTAGGGTTTGCACTGTTTTCAAGTGTTCCAAGCTTAGGGATTTTTGAAAGCCCAATTCAACCCAATTATCGATGTTCTCATTGTCACAGGTAATTGGCTGTAGCTATGGGCAATGGACTGACTGATCAAGTACCATGATGCTTGTTGACAATTTTTTGTGATGTAAAAAAATCCTTGACGGATATGCATTTTGTGATGTAAAAATATTTTGTTGGGAACTTCATTTACCATGTAATTATTTGGGCAATGAACTTGTTTTGTTTATGTAATTAATCTTTTGGTAATAAACTTGTGTTGTTTGCTGGCAATTGGTTGGGAACTGTTGAGTGTTGGCAATTGGTTGCATCTGTTGAGTGTTGGGAACTTGATTTTTGCTAGCAATTACAAGTCTTGTTTTGGGCAGGAATGTGTTTAGGAAGAAATAAATAGAAAAAAATAAAAAATAAAACCTATAGCTGCGTTTTTAAAAACATGGCTACAGGAAATCCCAAGGTTGGGACCTATTACAAATGCGGCTACAAATCACCATAAGGTTGCGTTTTATGCACTTATAACTGTGTTTTTCCACAGCCTAGAATATAGCTGCGTTTTGTAGAAAACACAGCTATAGACCCGCTTTGGGCTGCGTTTAAAACGCGGCTATAGGTCTTAGCATATAGCCCCCGTGTTAAATGCAGCCCAAAGCAGGTCTATAGCCACATTTTCTACAAAACGTAGCTATAGGTCTTAGCTTTTGGGTTGTGGAAAAATGCAGCTATAGGGTGATTTGTTGTTGTGTTTATAAAAACGCGGCTATAGGTCCCCGCAGGAGACTATTGTCGCGCAGAATAGGCCACGTTTGAAAACGCGGCTCATAGCCTATAGCTGCGTTTTGAAGGTCTATAATTGCGTTTTTCAAATGCAACTATAGACCTTGTCTTTTGTAGTGAATGGACATTCCATTTCATTTTGAAATGGAGAAGATCCGGATCCAGCTTGTAGTAGGTGATCGGAAAAGAGTGTTGACAGTTGACAAAGAAAAGAACTTTTGAAGCAACGATGAGCGATGGTCCAAAGCTCTACACCAACAAACCCAAAAATGTAAGCTCAAATCATTTCTACACTTTCCAATAAAAAATAAAAAATAAATTTTTTTTTAAATTTTTTTTAAGAAACAATAACAAGGGATTCCAAAAGCAACTTCAGTGCTTTTGTTGTTTTTGCTTTCAGTATTTTGGTTTTAGTATCTGACTTTTGATTGATTGACTACTTGCTTGTGGTCTTTCACAAACAGCTCGACTGAAACAATTTCAAGAGCACCAAACAAAAACCCAACGAGTTTCCTCACCATCAGCAATGGTCACTCATGAGTCTTCAGCTCTGCCACCTCAGCCACCACCAAAAGAGACATTGCTTGGCGTTACAAGTTTCTCTGGCCTATGCTCGTGGCTGTCAATCTTGCTGTTGGAGGTCCCTTTCTTTTTCTTATTCCTTAGCTTTGTAAATCACCGTTTATCTTAATTTCCTATCTACATTAATATATGTGGGTATTTATTTCGTATGCAAAGTGATTAAATTTATAAAAAGATGTAATTGGTTTTAAGATTTCAGCTTTAGAGATTTGTTTTTTAAGCTTATTGGGTGCTTTTTTTGATGTTATTGTTGATGGGTACTCTGTTGTTAGGATAGGAGTTATGGTTTTAAATATCTCATTTTTGGAGGAATCCTTGATGGGGATGGAGGGAATTCTAATTAAATGGGATTTGGTGTTCCATGGTTGGGCTTGTGTGGGATTTATAATTCTCCTTAGTTGAGGATTTGTGTGATAAGATGTTGATTCTAGCCTATGTGGATTTAGATATTAATTGGTTGTCATATGTGACATCTAACTAATATGCACTAAAGAGTCTAGGAACGCAAATGTGTAAAGAGTGGTGATAAGTATGGGGTTAATATACTGTTCCTATTAGAGGGGAAATAAACATTTTATATCTTGTGTGGGATTTATGATTCTCCTTTGATATCCTTGGACCAAATGGCAATGTCCCCACCAACCCTCCCTTTCCCAGTTAGTTGAAGTAGATGCAAAATCATTGTTTGAATCCCATGTCTCAGCTATGTCAGTTGTTTATTTTTTTATTGATAAAACCATTATTTCTCAACTTAAACTTTTAGTTCACTACAAGTTTCGATCCACGCTCCCTTATATATGGATGCATATTCCTTCATTTTGGAAATCCTGGAGTATGTTGTTGTTGGAACTTCTTCTTGTTTTGTTAAAATGGGAGTAACAGTAATAGCTCATGGCGTTCATCATTTTATTAGTACAGCCTTATGGTTGCCTAATCAGAGTAATGGTTCTGGCGATTTTTCATGGAAAACAGCCAATGATCAAGCAAAAGACTTGTTTGTCTATCATTCTAAGTATAATCATTACAATAGGTGAGAGAAAAAGACACACAGAATGCAATTCTTGCATAATTTTAACTAGTCATCTGAAGCTCTACTACTATGATTAAAATCATATACCAGTAATTTTTGGCTTTATCCATGTCGATGATGAGCAATATGTTGGATAGACAAAGTATCAATTCCTTAGTGTGTGCATACTGCATAGTATCTTGCATACTGAAACAGTAAGTTGGATGGATTCATTCAACTAGCTCATTAGGAACTTATAAAGTTATAGGTGAGTAGCAACATATACTATTTGCTCAAACTCGCTTACCTACTTAACTAATTGTTGAACTTAATGACTTTATAAGTAGGGGTAAAGATGCCTACCAATCACCACTCTCTAACCCCACAAAAGTGCGATCTTTGTGCACCAGGTATGATCTTTTTAATATATAGGTCCTACATCTGATGATCATTTTTAATAGCTTGTTTGTCTCAGTCAAGTTTGAGAAAGAAAAAATGGACTATAATTGTATAAAAGAAGACTTCAGGGGTGGTAAAACTGGTTTCGTCACATTGACATTGACGTAGACTGAGCGGTCTCATAAAGGAACTATATTCTTTACATGTTATGGTCCTATATAGTTTGAGAGGTATTTATATCTAGTTTTGTGGTCAAACTTGGTCTTTTCCCTCTTTATTTGTGTGTAATTTTTCTATATAAGTTATTAGTCTTTTATTTGTTAATCTACATAAGTTGCTAGTTTCAGCTTTTGTCAACACTGTCTTGAAGCCTATCACAAAGTTGTCTCTAGGGCTCTAAATATGCTCCTTAAGAAGTTAAGAGTTTCTGTGAACTTTTGTAGCCTACCTCTTTGTGTGGACAAATAAGAAAGATGAGCACATAGATGAAGAAGGTGTAACTCCAGTTTCAATCTCCGTTACTAAAACTGCTCCTATTGCTGAAAAAACCTTACACTCACCATCCGTCACAAATACTGTGAAGTTGCGGGAACCAATTCCAGAGGATTAGCAGCGTGAACTTTTCAAGTGGATGTTGGAAGAGAAAAGGAAGATTAAACCAAAAGATCCTGAAGAAAAGAAGCGCATTGATGAAGAGAAAGCCATTCTCAAACAGTTTATTCGAGTGAAACCTATCCCTAGTATCTAATTATTTAACACTTGTTCTCAAATTTAGAGATTACTATAAATGAATATTTTATTTCTTTTTACATGAAGTTTAGTTTATCCTTATGTAAAATCTCTTTGAAGTTCTTTAAATCATTGTTGTTCAATGCAAGGAAAATGTTGATAATAGTCAGTAAAAGATAGCACAGAGTCGCAACTAGATACATCTGCTCTGCTAATTGAAGAGCAGATGACTCCATTCTCTTTTTCAAGTAACAAATATTGCATCATAAGATATTCTGTTTTAGGTGAGGACTCAAGTAGATCATATTCATAGAAGGTAGGGTCACAAATTAGCCCAAATCACTCAGATTGAGGGCTAAGCCATTAAACCTTCAACTAAAAGATAACAATTGAAAATGATAATAACAGGTATAAGCTCTCTGCTTCATTGTTTTTAGGGTTGTGCACGGTGTTGTGCGGCCGGTTTTGGGGGGCTTTTTTGCACCGCACCCTACAGGGGTGATTTCCCTTGTCCCTAACTACACCTTACATATGGAGGAGTGGGAACCGGTCTACACAGGGTGTGGTGCACCATGCCGATTTGGTGCAGTGTGTTCATTTGCGGTGCATTTGGTTAAAAAAGAAAAATTCAAACCACAGCAAACAACCCATACAAAATCATCAAACAACCCAAACATTCATTAAAAAAACAAACAAACAAACATATTCACTATATTTCTCTAATACCCACAAAAACATATCTCAAAGAAATTTACAATCATTCTAAAAAGTATAGCGAGACAAAGCATAGTTAGTAACCTACATAATTAGACTGAGTGAGAGTGAGATACTGAGCATTGAATGAATTCATATACCTAGTAGAAGAAGGAGAAGCATAGTAGGCCTAAGCATTGACCAGCAAAAAATTCTCTACGAACTTCCAAAGAATAGCTAGGACAAAGAAGAAAGAGGAGAGGAAGACACTTGGACAATGGTGGCATTGAGTAGCAGAGGGCAATGGCAGCGAGTGGCGAAGGTTGGGGAGAGAGAGAGAGGGAGAGTGAGGGGCTGAGGGTTGTGGTGAGAGAGAAAACGAGAGAAAGGGAGAGTGATATAAATGAGAAATTAGAAATTTAATCTAGGATAAAACAACATCGTTCCATAATTTTGATATATTTTTTTTGAAATCCAAAACGATGTCATTTTAGAATAAAAAATTTTAAAAAATAAAATACAAAAATGGCATCGTTTTATTTCACATTACCTAACCCTATTTAACGTGTTCTTCTTCCTCCTTTGATTCAACAGGGCCTCTCTATCTCCCTCAGTCTCCTCTCATCATCTTCTTCTTTAAGGCTCTCTCTATCCCACTGAAACATAAATATATATATATATATAGGCGGTGTGGTGCGGTTCTCATTGGTGGGCAAAACTCACCACCACTCACCACACCCTGTTAGCTTTGGTTTTTGAAAAACACTGCTGTCCATCACCCCGGACACTTGTAGTGGAGCTTTGAGTTGGGTAGTGAGGTGTGGTAATATCGGTGACGGTTGGTGGCTGAACAGGCCTAATTGTTTTCAATGACCTTAGGATACAATTACTAACCATTACCTTTATCAAATGGCCCAGCCAAGCCCATAATAGTTACTACTATTATGTTTATGTTGGTGGGCTGGACTGAGATTAATTTATTGTCCTCTTTCAAACTAGCTCCTGCATGGTCCCGCTCACATCTACCGGATCTAAAAGCCTTTTGAATCCTAGCTTAAAGTAAAATACTAAAATGACGTAATATTAATAGCAGAGGTTATTTTTATGTTCAAGAGATTCAAAGCCATTCATTATCCAAAATTTGACTATGCATATTTAATTAAAGAATACTAATAATTAAAAATTAAATTAAAGAATTTGTAATTTAATTAGAATTTTTTTTAAAAAAAATATTTGGTTGCTTTAATCCATGAGAGTCAAGAGTTTAGCTCTAAACTAATTAATTTAATCTTACATGCTTTAATTAATCAAAAAAAGGAAAAGAAAAAAGAAAAAAAATTAGTTTATTTCTTTTTTACTTTCTTTCAATAACTAAAAAAAAAAAAAAAAAATCACAAAATTCTTCCCTAATACCTCAGTTATGGAGGCCAAAATTCCAGCCAACTCTTCGTATGCTTGGAAGAGTATTATGAAGGGTAGGAATGTGATCAAACGAGGAGCAAAATGGAGGATTGGATCAGGCAGGTCTATTCCTATTTGGGGTGAGAATTGGCTGCCCAACTCATATCACCCTAAGGTTTTATCACCACGGGCTGAAGGGAGGGGAGTAAGGTTGGTGGCTGATTTAATTAATCAAGACACTAAGGAGTGGAAGGTGAATGTCATTGATAATTTGTTCTATGACTTTGAAGCAGCCCTTATTAAAAATATGCCCCTTTGCCGATCCATACAAGATGATGTCCTAATTTGGCCTTTTAACCCCGATGGAGTCTATTCTGTCAAATCCGGGTACAGATATCTTCATGAGCAACAGCAACACGGCCTGCCTGGACCTTCAGAAAATTCGGTGCTCACGCCTGTTTGGAAGAAAATTTGGGGACTTCAAGTTCCAAATAAAGTCAAGCACCTGGCTTGGAAGGCTTGTAAGGATTCATTGCCATCCAAGACTAATTTGATCCGCAGAAGGGTCATTACTGAGGGCTACTGTGATGTTTGCAAATTGCAGCAGGAGGATGTGGTTCATGCATTATTCCTTTGCCCAGCTTTGCAACCCGTTTGGAGGTCTCGAACTCAATGGAATCACAGCACGCTTCAAGCGTGCTCCTCTTTCACTGATATTTTTGAACTTATTTTTGCAGGTAATAAGGAGCCCGATCTTTTTGCTGCTGTGCTATGGACACTTTGGAACAGGAGGAATAATTTGCGCTTGGGCAAGCCTGCACTTTCACTTGGTCAGGTGGTTGAATTTGCTCAAGACCGAATCCTGGAGCGAGCTTCTTGCAACATTAGCTTTCAACAACCTCGACCCCATCAGGTAGCAGCTTGGCAGGCACCGGTTCAAGATGCTTATAAAGTCAACTTCGATGGTGCGATTTTTGCTGAACAGGGACTTGCTGGTTTGGGTGTTGTGATCCGTAATGACCATGGACTGATCATGGCTTCCCTTACTCAGCAAATACCTCTTCCCGGTTCAGTTATAGAGGTGGAAGTCTTGGCAGCACGGAAAGCATTGGAGCTTACACTTGAACTCGGCTTTGACAACATCACTCTTGAAGGGGACTCTGAAGTTCTGATCAAATCTTTGGCGAAGGGTGGCAATTCTCTGGCTCACTATGGTCACTTACTTGCAGACATTCATATGCTCATGGCTCGGTTCTCATTGATTAGTTTATCTCATGTTAGGAGACATTGTAATAGTTTGGCACATGCATTAGCTCGACGAGCATCCTCTACTCCTGATTTGTCAATCTGGATGGAAGAAATACCACAAGATCTTAACTCTGTTTACATGGCTGATTTGAGTGGCCTAAGCTAATAATATTTTATTGTCTTGATTCTCAAAAAAAAAAGTGGTACAAGAATTTGCATTCAATATTTATCCATATTGGTTTCTGTCCACTTTATAAAGAAACAGAGAGTATCATTGTATAAATAAAACGTTTAAAATTATTTTTGAAAACAAAAAACATAAATGAAGAAAAAAACAATAACAATGACAAAATTTTAGTCAAAATTACACATACAACTTTTAGCTATGGGAAGACTATTGCTCTTATGATAAGGAGAAATTTTTGTATGAGCTGGGCGTACAAATTGTTTGTCACTTCACTTGTGACTTGCCGCCTTAAAAACACAGTCACAAAATTCACTCTCTTTCTTCCACTGTTGTGTATAGGTGCCTTTCTGGCTTCCGCCCCTCCGGTCGCGGCGGCGGCGGCGGCGGGGTTTCACAACAGCAGCAGCCATGAACTCTGAGACTGCCATTTTAAAGAAGAAACCTCTAGATGATGCCAAGAAGAAATTCAAAAGGCGTCCTCTTTATTCATCGATGATAATTCTAGTTCTGAAGATGAAAGGACTGACGATGCTAACTTGCCATCACGAAATGTTGCAAGTTCTGTCCAAAGGCACTCTGCTACTGCTAGTTATAGTGGATCATCAAAAAAGAAAAGAAAACCTGAAGATCTACTCTGCACTGTGTCTAAAGAGGTAGAACTAGATGTTGATACGGTAGATAATGCCAAGGAGATTGAGGAGGCTAACAATTTTAATGAAGCTGATCTTGCAATTGCTAATTAGTAATTACTCTATACAGACATTCATCACAACATGGAAGGAGCAGTGTTGGGACCATACTGTGCTTGAGTAATATGTTAATCCTTGTTATAAATTATGATTCACGCCTATCCACTGCCTTATTTATTTATCTGACGTTGAAAATTTTTGCTTCGTATGATTTATGTAAAGAATATATGTGTAAATTCATTTCTTTAAAATGATTTCGCAATAGTTCTCAAGGTTTATAAATTTTAGAAATCTTCTTTCATAGTCTTAGAGATTTTTACTACTGGGGGTTGGAATTCTAATGATTTTTACCCACAATGTAATATCTAAACTGTATTGCAAATCCTGCATATCTAGTAGTGGGTCATTTACTTATCCTCAACTTGCAAGTTATTTTTTCTTTTTTTGACATTGGTGAGATAATGTTTATGCCTACTTGACAGCAGATTATGTTATTGAAGAGATTACAAATGCTGGCTTTGTCGAACCTTCCCCTATTCAAGCTCAAGGATGGCCAATGGCTCTAAGGGGCCGTGATCTAATTAGTATCGCTGAAACAGGGTCAGGGAGGACACTTGCCTACCTGTTGCCTGCCATTGCCCATGTTAATGCCCAGCCAATTCTTTGTAAGGATGTAATGTTAGGGTTGATTTATTCTTAATATGATCTTAATATGCCTCTATTTATATTTTGTCAATCTCTGGAAATATGTTTAGTTGATCCCCATTATATTTTTCAGCTCCTGGAGATGGCCCAATTGTGTTGGTAGTAGCTCCAACCCGTGAATTTGCTGCTCAAATACAAAATGAAAGTACTAAATTTGGTGCATCATCGGAAATTAAAAATTCATGCATATATGGTGGGGTTCCAAAGGGACCTCAAGTTCGTGATCTTCAGGAAGGTAGGTTGTCAATTGAGTTTTAGACAACTTTTCATTTCTTGCTCTATTTTGATTTCCATGAACTGGCTCTCCTTTGATAGGTAGCTACTATGTGAGATGACTTGGCTATTTTTATTACTTTCATGTCTAGGTTTATATGGTTGCTTAGTGTTTTTGATTTTGTTAATGTTAAATTTATTCCTTTTATGGACCAGGCGTTGAAATTGTAATTGCGACACCTGGGAGGTTGATTGATATGTTGGATTCGCATCATATGAACTTGCGAAGGGTTCCTTATCTTGTGTTGGATGAGGCAGATCGGATGTTAGATATGGGCTTTGAGCCTCAGATTCGAAAGCTTGTTTCTCAGGTTTGAATTGTGCCTTGCTATTGGAGCTTATGTCATGATCATTTCTGTACCTTTATCTCAGGTTTGAATTGTGCCTTCCTTTTCTGTCTCCTGCTTTCATTTATGGATTAGATCTGTTAGAAAAGAAGGGCAGATTAGCAGATGTCTGATCTGAAATAGCCTGGCTGAACTGAGTTCTTGAACAGTGTGGAAGTTCTAATTGTTGGTTTAGAATCCCAATTTGACTTCTAGTACTTAATTGCAGGTCTTGTCCAATAGAACTTAAGCTTGTAACAAGAACTTATTAGATTATTTTTTGTATTTTCTTCTGGAGTTTTTGAAGGTCATATCATTAGTGAAGCCTCTTACTTACTTCCCTACCAAAGAGAAGATATGATNAGTCAATTGGATTCTATTGGAAACCAACAATTAGAACAAATTGGGATTCCCAATTAGTTCACAGTTCAGTTCTCAGCCAGGCTATTTCAGATCAGACATCTGCTAATCTGCCTTCTTTTCTAACAGATCTAATCATAAATGAAAGCAGGAGACAGAAAAGAAGGCACAATTCAAACCTGAGATAAAGGTACAGAAATGGATCATGACATAAGCTCCTTCTTAGGAGTCCTAGTGTTTTAGGAAAAGACTTGGATTTAGCAATTTCCCTTATTTTAGTCAATAACATTCATAGTGAGATTGATTTTAATAAAAATTTCAGAAGCTTATTTTAAGGTTTAAGGAGTGTTGAGGGTGTGATTACCTTGTGATTGTTTCAGGCAACGTAGGTATGGTTACCTATGTGGTTGTGTAGTGTTTATCTTATTTCTTGTTCACTCACTATTTTAACACCTAACAGCCATCAAACATATTCAAAATCCAATATTTTTATTACTGAAACCTACCTAAGAGTGTAAATCATTGGTTGAATTTTCAAATTTTCACTAACAAGGGGAAATCTCTAAACATTGCTTACCCTCCAGTATTTCACTTAATTTTGTTGCCTATTCATAATATTAGCCATATACTCTTGTTTACTTGAAAAGCTATTGGCTTTAAAGACTAAAGTTACCAACATTTAATTATATACATGCACATATTTGTTAGTATTGTGCAATACGTATAATATGAATAGTAGGTATCATAGTTGTGTATTGACTATGCTTATGAATCTGGGGATACATGTATATTTATTGTATGAATCATATCGATTGTGTACGATTTATGGACGTGTGAGTTTAAATTGGGTCTACGATTTATAGACATGTGAGTTTAAATTGGGTTTTTTTTGTTAAAATTTGTGCTTTGACTTGAGTCCAACTAGTAATTGGACTTGTTTTTAACAAAAAATTATTGGATACTTGGTTGAGGCCAATAAAATAATGTCCATGAGGTTTTTTCTTTATATTTTATTTTATAATTGTTTAGATTTAATAAATGGTTCATTCTAGGATTGACCCTGGACCTGGGATACTGACTTCTTTAATGATCACTTTGTAATGTTTATGCCCATTTGCAAGTAGTACAAATATGGTATTTTGAAGATGGCAGCTAATTCACTGTTAAGTATCACTGATGGCAATGCGATGGGCCCTTTACATCCCTCCTAATGTTTTGTTCAATGCAGATTCGCCCAGATTGGCAAACTTTGTACTGGAGTGCTACCTGGCCTAAGGAGGTTGAACAGCTTGCTTGACAGTTTCTTTACAATCCATACAAAGTTATGGGATTTCTTTTGTTAGGATATATTCTTTTCTGTGTTTCGTTTTTATTTTATACTTTTGATGTATATAGTTTCCAGTCATAACTCATGTCATTTTACTCATTTTGAGGCAGCTTGTTTTTGGTGAATTTCCCCCTACTCCTTCGCTCTCTTTCCTTTTTCTTGAAACTGAGGGTAATTTCCCAGGTTTAATGGCTTGGTTTGTAATTGCTAGAGTTTTGGAGGGAATTTGCCCTTTTTGAAAGTTCCAGCTTTTGTGGTATGTGTATCTGTTTGTAATGTGCGATTATGTTATTGTGATTGACTATTATCTTGGACTTTGCATAGGTGATAATAGGATCTCAAGATTTGAAAGCTAACCATGCTATACGCTAGCACGTTGACATTGTTTTTGAAAACCAGAAATATAACAAGTAGGCCTCATTTCTATTTTGTTCTTGTATATTCTAATTTCTTCAAGATCTCATCATATGAGATTTTTGATATGGTCGTTTTACTGATAGGTTTGATTTTCCAGATTGGTTAAATTGCTAGAGGATATCATGGATGGCAGCCGAATATTGATCTTCATGGATACCAAGAAAGGATGTGATCAGATCACTCGGCAGCTTCACATGGATGGTTGGCCAGCTCTTTCAATTCATGGAGATAAAAGTCAAGCAGAGAGGGATTGAGTCCTCTCAGAGTTTAAAGCTGGCAAGAGTCCTGTAATGACTACTACGGATGTTGCAGCTCGTGGTTTAGGTATGGAGATAAAACTCTTAAAGCTTGTTCAAAGACTTGATAGAAATTCTATTTTAGTACAGAAAATTGTGTTGGTAAATGATTTACTAATAGCACTCATCATCAGCATCTCATTTTGGAAGGAAATTATTATCTGATCTTCTTGTTGTCCCTAATTTAAGTCTTCTTTTAATTTTATTGGATGGGCTTTATGGTATAATCCACCATTGGATTTCTTCCTTTTGAGTTGTATCTTATGTTATCTTTCAAGCGGGTTTTTTTAGGAACATTTTTAGTATTAATCATGTTTTCATTGATTAAACAGATGCAAACCATTTCACTCAACTCTTTGTTCTTTGCTGCATATGTTGGATATTTACCTTTATTTTTATTTGCACTCATTTGTTATGTTTTCTATCCTGATGCTCGTACTCTGTTATTTTGAAAGATTCATTTTTTTAGTTATTGCTTTGCATTATTTAGTGGTCTCTAAATTGTCTCATGAACACCTTTTTTTACCTAAGTTGGTGTTAGTTGTCACATGGATTCTTCTTGTATGTATGTCTGAGCCACTTGTTTTCATGTCTATGGATATTGGATTTTGTCCTTGAACACTTCCCCTCTGTGCATAATTGTTGCCAGAATATGGTTTCTGGGGGTATTCATCTGACATTTTGTGTTTAATTGCTACAACAACACACTAGCATACATGCAGAAATGTGTTGAGATCATAGATTCTCTGATCTAAATAAGCTTCTGATGTGAGTGATCGTTGGCCTAATGCATTTCTTATAACTTATAATGCTCTTTTGTTTCGTGGCAGATGTGAAGGACGTGAAATATGTGATAAATTATGACTTCCCTAGATCCCTTGAGGACTATGTTCACCGTATTGGTCGAACAGGAAGGGCTGGGGCAAAAGGAACTGCATACACTTTCTTCACTGCTGCAAATGCTAGATTTACAAAGGAACTCATCAGCATACTTGAGGAAGCTGGACAGAAGGTCAGTCCTGATTTGGCTGCAATGGGGCATGGTGCGCCTCCTCCACCGTCAGGTTAGTTGTCTAGCTTGAATATTCTTAGACACGCGCGTGCATACACGTGCACGCTCGTCGTGATGTTTACATGTATGAGTGCGTGAATTTGATTACTAAAATTGACTGTTTCAATGAATATCAATCAATCAGGTCATGGAGGTTTTCGAGATTGTGGGAGGGATCATGGTAGTGGTCGCTCATGGAACTAACTATTCAGCACGTCTACTTCAACACTTAGTATCTCATTAGGTTGATATCAAAGCAACCCTGGTTTGGATCATTGGAAAGTTGTGAAAAAGGTTGAGATACTTACAAGGAACCAATGATTACAGTTTGACTTACATGCATATTAATCAGCTGGAGGTGATTGGTTACCCAAATTCCAATTTTACCGGATGTGCAGACAAGAAAGTCCACTACAACATATAATTTCCTTTTTATTTTTTGGAGGTGATATATCTTAGAGAATTACTGCATACAATTGTTGCTTCATCTACCGTGGAGGCTATTGAATACTAAGCTACAACACATGCATTATTTATGGTTAAAATCTTTTTATCACAAATCTCAAGATTTTCAATTCTATATCAAAACCTTTAAAAATTCTGTCACACTTTATTTGATTGCATTTTTCTTCTCTAAGAATAACAAAAGTGGAAGCCAAGGTAATCATATTGACATGAAGTACACTAGTGTTAGAGAGAATGTTAAGAAACAAAAGGTGTCCATGAGCTCCATAAGGTCATAACTAATGGTTTGTTGGCTGAACTATATAAAGATCATGCAGAACATGTGGGACTTGTTAGCTTATCTGATGTTTAATATCTTTTTATTTGTTTTGTTTCACAACACTTTCACAACAAATTATAGGTGGTAAATTATTAACTTGTTATTAGTTCTAACTTGAACATACTACTGAAATTACCTTATTGTTTACCAATAACTACTTGTAACAACTTGTCACTTGGAATTTATTTTGAAAATGTTGTGAACATAATATTTCTCTTTACATTTAGGCCTTTATTTGGTTATTTATAGAGAATAAGGCAAAATGTTTTTTTGTGCACATAAATTATAAATATAAAGAGAGTTTTATTCGTGGTGGATATATGAAGTGAGATTTGAATGGCTAATAGGTAGTCTATTCATAAAGAATTGATGGCTTATAAAGTACTCTCATAGTACCATACATTGTAATACATGGAAGACAATACTGGTTATAATTAAGAGTTTTACCGCTATGCTTTATGTATTGGATTGTTTATTAAAGTGAGAGAATTTCACAACTAGATGATATAGGTAATATCCTAAGTATGTTACAATGATCATCACTCATCAAGTTATTTAAATAACAAATCTCAAGATTTTCAATTCTATATCAAGACCTTTCAAGTTTTTCTGTGACAATTTGATTGCATTTTTCTTATCTAAGAATAATAAAAGTGGAAGCCAAAAGTAAGCATATTCACAAAAAGTGCACTAGTGTTAGAGAGAATGTTAAAGAAACAAAAGGTGTCCAAAAAGCATATTACCATTGAGCTATTGATTATTGATCCATAACTAAAGGTTTGTTGGCCAAACAATATAAATCACGTTGAACACGTGGGGCTTGTTAGCTTATTTGATGTTTAATTTCTCTTTATTTGTTTTGTATTTGAAAAGTGTTGTGCTTCACAATACTTTCACAACAACTCATAGGTGATAAGTTGTTATTGGTTTTTAGTTAAACATACTACTAAAATATCTTTGTAACATGTCAATAATAATCTGTAACAATTTATTACTTAAGATTTATTATGAAAATGTTGTGGACTTAACATCTCATTTTATATTTAGACACTTATTTGGTTATTCATAGAGAATAAGGTAGAATATTTATTTTGTTCACATAAAATATAAATATAACAAGAGTTTTATTCGTGGTGAATATATGAAAGGGGACTCGAATGGTTAATAGGTAGTCCATTTATTAAGAATTAATAGCTTATAAAGTACTCACATGGTACCACACATTGTAATACATGGAATAGTAATTTTAATTAAGAGTTTTACTGCTATGTTTTATGTATTGGATAGTTTATTAGAGTAGGAAAATTTCACAACTAGACGATAAAAGTAATATCCTAAGTATATTACAATGACCATCACTCATTAAGTTATTTAAATGCAATGTAGGCTTAGTGAGAGAATGTAAGGAGGCTTATTGTTGCCCGCACACAATTTCTAATTGATTAATTACAATATACTTAGATTTATTTTAGAGTGATAGATAAAGAACACTTTCTAGGAGTATGTTAACATCACTTGAAATGTCATTTAGTGAATAAACACTATAAAGTAACTCTTAATTAAACTTTTTGATGGCAGGAGTATTCTAACATTTAAAAATATACATTCTCGGTTTAAGGCATGTAGAGTAGTTTCTTTCACAACTCATTCTTTTGCGGTGAGATTTTATTTACAAATCATTTGAACAACATATCTGTAGGTATTATTACTATTATTATTATTTCCTTCCACTGCTTTTGATTTCTTAAATCCAATTGATGCTTACCGTCACTGCATTGGGAGGTTTTGGTCATTGGATTTGAAGGAATTACTCTTTTTATGCATTTTCTTATTTACTTTAATTGTGGGTTATTTTGGCCTTGCCCACTTTGATTTTGATTTTGATTTTTATTTCTGGTGAAATGTGAGATGGGTTTTGATTTTGTAAATTAATTTGAGTGGAATTTATTTTGTACCATCTTCCAAGAGAGGGTTAGTTTTATCTTCTTATTTCTTCATTTTCGATCTTAATCTTATGTAAAATATATCAATGGGAGGGTTTATGATCTCAATTTTACGTTTAATAACATATACTATATAATAAAAGTTGGGCTTAGAACTATTGTACCTTAGAGACCTAATCAGTTTGAATAGCAAAAACTAAATTACAATCAAGAATCCTAACTTGATTATAAACCAAATTGCGAAATTTATTAAATTTCTGTTAAAAAAAAAATTAAGTTTAGTTATTTGGTGGCATATAACTATTGTACGTAACAGACCTAATCATTTTGAATAGCAAAAACTAAACTACAATCAAGAATCCTATCTTGATTATAAACCAAATTTTGCAATAATTTTTTAGATAAAAACAGATATTTATTTGTTCTTACTACAATTTCTAATTTAATAAAAAATTGCAATTGAAGTGAAGTTAATTATATGAATAAGTCCTTATTGGTTTCTTTACCAACAAATAAATTCATAAAGGGTGCTCAGTTATTGCTTTAATGTATATATTAGAAACCAACTAAACAATTTAAGGTTCTTATCAATTTTTATATTCAGCAATCAGTTTGGCCTTTTGCTTTTTCGTGTATAAATTATCATCAAATTTTTATTTTCATATTTATCTTCAAGTATATCTAATAACTTTATGAGATTTTACATCAGAGTTTAACTTGAAACTCTACTATCTCTTAATGGTAAAATCAATCGAGAAAAAAAAATTAAATTATATATTTCTATTCGCCCAAGAGCGAGGAGTAGTAGAGTACGATAAGAGAAAACAATCAAGTAGCACATGAACTTGCATAACTTCAATTATCTATTTATATTTTTGTTACATTTGTTTTCCTTAGAATAAGACTATAATGAAGAGGATGTTTGTATTAAGTTTATGCTTGCAGTAGCAGGTGGACATATCAATGATATCATACCAACTAATCAAAAAGTCATGTAATCAAGATAGCATTGTTTATCCTAGGGAAATTTTTATTCAAGGTTTCACAACCCCGACTCCCACATCAATATGTGATCCCTCCTTATAATTTTCTAGAATTTTTTTAATTTTTAGGTTTTTTGATAGAGTTTTAACCTATAGAGACCGTTTCTAATGATTGTGCTCTTTATTATTGGATCAAGACACCGATTAGTTTTTGATGTAGGCAGGGATTGAATTCTAGATGTGGTACATTTTTATTGTTATGTTACATTTTTTGTGCTAATGGGTTATGGATGTGGTACGTTTTTCTCTATTGTTTGTGCAATCTTTATCAATTTCAGTCTTAGGCTCTCAACTAAAATATCCTTCCAGTAATACCCTTTCTCTTAGCTTATATATATATATATATATACATATATATATATATATATATATTTTGTGTGTGTTTTTTTTCCTAGAATAAATTTCTTACTAAAAAAAATATATATATATATATTGGTGTGTTTTTTTTCCTAGAATAAATTTCTTACTAAAAAAATACATTGTTTGCAGCTTTGTTTTTATTTTTCCCTATTATTATTAATTCCCAAATATGATAAGGAGACTGTACTTTTTGTAGCTAAACAATACTTTAAGGATGCCTGCAATGAATGCTACAAGTTCTCTTTTTGTACTATTTTAATATGTTGTATTTCAATATAGTTTTGAAGAATCTGAATTCAACCTTGATGAGAAAGAGAAAAAGATTGAGTCATTGCATTTTATTAATTTTGACATTTATATAGATTGAAAAAGAATAGTTTAGAAATTTTTATTTTTATTTTTTGTTAATATTAAGATTTATGTTAGAATGATAACATTTACCATTGGTTAACTTTGAATATATATTTACTATTGGTTAACTTTGAATGTATTTAAATACTAATTGATATAAATGGAAAAATTAATATTTTAGATACATGCTGGACATGCAAGTTGGAGACACAACAGAACTTGCAAATATGCAAGTCTAAGTAAGCATACAAATATGCCAAAGAATCAAATGCAAGGCATAAAAACAGAGGGAGACATAGAGAGAGAAGAGTACTTGCTATGCAACTTTCCAATATGGAAGAAAAGATAAGAATGATAGAAATATGTTATTTATTTAATTAAAATAATTCTATCAAAATTTGATAGGTTTCTCACTATTGTTTTGGATATATAATTTTTATGTATATATTCATAGAAAACCTTTAAGTTTTCTCTATTGTTTTCCATTCTTTGAATATTTTATAGGTTTAAATTCTTGATTTTTACCATAAATCCAAAATTTAAGTACTTAGAAGAATAAAGAAAGAATGTTGCATTTTAAATATTTTTTTTAAAAAGAAATGAAAGTAGTGATATTATGTGTATACAACTTTGTAGGTATATTACTATACTTTTAACATTGTTTAATTTTCTTAATTTATTTTAAAGAATCATATTAGATGTTTAAACTTTGTACATTTAAATTAAAATCTTATTTTTAAATTATTTTTTCTTTTATACTTTGTCTTATAATCTTAATATTTTAATCCTCTAAATAAAAATTCTGGCTCCACCACTTCCTAATCCAAACATATTAATTGTGAATTAAATGCAACAAATAATTTCAAGAAAAAATTGATAGGAAACAAATGTCAAAGCAGCATCATTTTCCCATGCTTTTTTTTCCAACCAGTTGGCCCCATCATACTACAAACGGTGGGAGGGTGAGAGAGAGGAGCATTTCATTAATAAAAACAGACCATTTTAATGGCACTAACAGTTACGGAAATGGACAGGCAACAAATGGCAAAACACCATCCCTTTCATTGGAATTTCTTTTCCAATATGTTGGCAGTTGGCAGCCATTTTTAGAGAGAGATGGTTTATTTTCTAGTGAATTGACAGTGAAACTAATTTTCAAAGTGGTCCATTAGCAAAAACTGATATTAAAAAAAAAAAAAATCAATAAAAGTCGTTCATGAGAATTTTTTGATTTCAGTCTGCTGACAAAAAAAGTACACCAATTATAAAATAACACTTAAGTATGTTGTGAATTTAAATATATAATAAGGTGTTCCTAATTATTATTATCATTATTTTAAGAAAACTAGCATTATTGTTTTAAAATGTTGATATTTTATTTGATGGTTAAATAAGAGATCTGGGGTTCAATCATTGCCTACATAAATTTTTTTGGTATCTTGGTCTGATGATAAATAGCTATCATTAGGAATTCGTCATAGGTTGAAACTTTTTTAAAAAAAAAAAAAGTAAAAAAACTAACCCATTAGTCCTTGGTCTCACCAATCAGGCAATTAGCGAAAACAATACGTGAAGGCAAAAAAAAAAAAAAAACTCTCGTACAAGATTCTGTAAAACATATGATCAGAAAGAAAAAAATTTCTGTGCAAACCAAATAACAAAAAAAATATTTTCAGCTTATTTTAAGATCTGGCAACCAAACACAAGAAAACAAGGGATTTTATTTATTTATTGTTTTGGTTTTTGGGATAAGTATAAAAAAAAACTCTCGTACAAGATTCTGTAAAACATATAATCAGAAAAAAAAAAAAAAATTCTGTGCAAACTAAATAACAAAAAAAAAAAATTTCAAGCTTATTTTAAGATTTGCCAACCAAACACAAGAAAACAGGGGATTTTTTTTTTTTGGTTTTTGAGATAGGTTTTTTTAATACATATATTTTCTATTGAAACATACAGTAATAACCAACAGTAGAGTTTAAAATTTAAATTCAATAAAGATTTGGTGCAGTCACATACATTTACACCCTCAAATAATGTATTGCCAAATTAAATTATTTCACAGAAATGAATAGATAGTATTAAACATTATCATAATTTCCTTAAATATATCAAAGTAAAAACCAAAAAAAAATCAGAGCAAAGAATCGTTAGGAATTAGTGGGGGTCATCATTAACAACCAATGTTAATATATATGTTGTCAGAGACAAATTAGCAAGACCAGTTGTTGTCATGTACATGTTGTCATCGAAGAGGAAGCCAGAGATGAAAAACTCCTAATCCCAAGGCTTAATGATGATGAAATGACTTCATCGAAGGTGGCGGCTCTTAACTCTAGCATAGTCTCGGGTAGTTATGGTGGTTCTCCTTCTGGCACTTTGTTTTGGCCTTTTTGTTTTTGTTTTTGTTTTTGTTTTTTTTTTAATATTTGAATATATTTATTAAAAAGGAATGTGATAATATTTGTTATTTTCTATATTTTTTTTTTTTGTAAAAAAATTTGATGTAGCATGACATTATTGATGGGAGTAAACTTCTAGGTTCACACCACATTCTTATTAAATTTAAGCTTATATTTAAGACATTTTCTTTGCCGAGCTTCTTATAATAAAATTGATAGAAACTAATAATTTTCCATTTCTCTTTGAGTTTACAATTTTCTATTTTATACCGTTTGTAAAATCCAAAACACATCCAAAATTTTTTATTTAATATATATTACTTATAATATATCTTAAATGTCTCTAAATTTATTCATGTATCAATCAAACCAATTAGTCAATACATGGGATTGCAAATTTATCTTGGTTTTTCTTTTTATTATTCCAATGAATGTTCCATTTCTTTTTTTGGTCACAATATTCTAATTTGATTGGCTAACAAAAATCGATTGCATTATCTTGAAAATTCCAATATATATTTAAAGAAACATGGAATAAATTTATATAATATTTGATTGCATGATAGATTAGGCCCCAAAATCTAATAGTTTTTTCTTTCACATGTTAAAATCAATATTTAGGGAAATATTTTTATATTTATAGATGTGAAAGGATTTTAATCTTTGGCACTTGATCCATTATGATTGTTTTTTATCATCATGCCACACTAATTGGTTTTCAATATAATTGGAAGTCGTATCTTTAGCATTCTCTCTGTTATAATTCTTTTTTATTATCAGGTTAAGATCTTAATTGCTTTTTGGCAAGTAGCCAAGATTCAAATCTTAGACCTCTTTATTCAATACAAAAAGCTTTACATGTTAAGCTAAATGAAGAAACTTTTTTTTTTTTTTTGAGACATTAAACATACAATCATTATCAAAATTGTTAATTTCTTACCATCATGATTCATGGATACGATAATTTTCATATAAGTCATCAAACTGATACGATTAATTCCCCTACAACACTTCAGATAAAATTCAAGCCATTCAGCTAATTCTGCCAGTCAATTCTGCGTGTTTGGAGTAGCAGGACAAAAATCTAAGTCTTCTATTTCTGTTCTTTTCCTCTTTTTCTTCTTAATTTGTCCCACTATACACGCACATGATCTTCATTTTTCTCCTCTGTGTTCTATCATCTATGTCAAATGGTTGGTTGGTATGTAAATGTATCATTGTATGATCTTTCAATTTCCTTCTCTCCCTTCACGTCCACATGAATTTTCTTTTAGGTGTTAGATACATTGATTGATTAGGGCCACATTAGTTGGCCAATATATTATTGGCCAAGATTCTCAAAAAAAAAATATATATATATATATNTATCACTTATATCTTCCTCTCAAAAAAAAAAAAAAATCACTTATATCAATTAAAAAAAAAAAAAAGGATCAAATCGTGACAGAACCCAAAAGAAATGCCATCACCCTGTTCAATATTGGTCAAATTACTTTCGTCATTATCAAGAATAATACCTGCATCATCACTCTTTTCCATATTTCAATAATAGCTGGTTAAACAAAAGGTGTAACAGGAATTTGACTGAACCTATTAAAACAGAAAAGGATAGGCTGTGTTTGTTTCGAAAAAAAAAATTTTCCAACCACCATAAAATGTTGTCAGGTGATAATATTTTTTGGAAAAAAAAATTTTATTTTCAAGTATTTAATTGTGTTCTTTCTCCAAAAAAAAAAAAAAAAAATTTGGTTGTGCTCGTGAAAATGTTAGGAAAAATAACTTTCTTTACAAATACCTTCAATATTTATCTCTCTATGTTTATTTTTATAAAAAGAAATAAAATAAAGGAACAAATATACATAATTCTTTATAGTTTTCCCATAAAACACAAAAACTCTATGAAGTTTTGATTATAATTTATAACGTAACACTTAAACCTATAACTAATATATATATATATATTAGTGGCAGAATTAGGATTTCAAGTCAGGGGCAAGATTAAAGGAGACCTCAATACTCATTATTATGATCATGTTTCTTCATAAGCTCAATTAACTACATGTGTATTGTGGGGCCCATGGGCCTGATAGCCTCGACCCATCGTGTAGCAGGTCCAAGGCTCACGCTGAGAAATACTGACCATTCAAAGCTAAATTGGGGAAAACCTCTTTTCCGGATTCACGCCGAGGACCTCCTCGTCCTCGGCATGACAATGATGATTTTTGGGAAAGACCAGGCCCAAAGTAAGCTGTCACCTTCACACTTAATGCATTCACCTAACCCTTCTGGCCGCATTAATGGGGATATAACCCCTTAGCAGGGCAACGTTGATAAGAGTGAACCACTTGAGTACTGATAAGGCTTCTGATGGGACGGACGGCCAGAAGAGAGGCGAATGGATGATCAACAGATGGAAGAAGGAGATAGGAAGATGAAGACTATATAAGAAAAGCAAGTAAAGTAAAATAGGGGGAAAAAAAGGAGAAGAAAAGGGGCTCCTCGGCCACGGGCCGAGGAGCATCCCCCCAGTTGTAAATAAACTCTAAGTATTTTCTTTTATAAAAAAGAGTTCATGCTTGGTGAAAGACGGCCAGCTCCTAAACCTTTAACCCACTCTCTACAAATTTATTGTTTGGGCTTGATTGGGCTGAAAACCCATTCATACTCAGGGTCAAATCCAAATTGAGTCCTTACAATTGGCACCGTCTGTGGGAAGGATTAGGGTGCTGGCCGGCGCACCAGGCGATTGTTCTAAGTGGTCGTTTTACAGTAGGTTGGCGAAGTAAAAAAAAAAAAAAAAAGAGAAAATAGAAGATTTGACAGCGAAAAGAGAAATCTTGATATTATTATATCATAAATACAAACAGTACAAATTACAATCAGAGGCTCAGGCAAGCGTGTTTCACAAACAAATTTACAAGCTAATCCTACCAGCTAGTTCTACCATCAGAGGCCTAGGTGGAGCCACCCTAAAAAAGCTAGCCGGAGGGAAGTGTCAAGCCGTGCTTTTATTGGTATAAAGAGAATGGGAGAGCTTGACACAAAAAGCAGGGAAGGGGGAGGGCCATCTTGTTTCCAGGCCACCGACAACTCCCTTCTCGGCGCGGCGGAGCTGGAACAAAGAGAGAAGCAGATGCAGGGGCTCCGGGACACCTTCCCCCATGATGTTCCCTTGATTCTCTCTAATCCTCACGAGTGTTGGCCGTTGGAGACGGCAACACTCGAGCACCGCCCATGATGTGAATTCGCACGTCTTCTTCGTCGGGGGTGCTCTCCGAGGAGAGACGTTAGGTACTTTAACAACATCCCTCCGGGCCACCTTGTATGGCACCATCGGGATTACGGCTAGATTCTGCCGCACTGGAAGCCCAGTGGGGGCTGCGGCCATAACGGCTTTTGGCACGGATGTCCTCACACCCGCCCAAAGCCGCCTCATATTTGCCAATTCCAGTCACAATTCCTGCGGGGTTGTTAAAAGGGCTTGGGAAGCTGAAAGGATGTGTCTTTTCTGTTTGTGTTGGGAAGTTCATGGATTGTGGAGAAACCATCTCCTCACCTTATATAGGGGATGGGGGTTGGTGAGAATTAATTCATGCAGAGTTCGAAAAGAGAATTATCAGCTGGGCTAATACTGAAGCTACCAATTTCCAAGGAGGCCGTAGACCGTTGGACTCGTGTTAATTCACGAGGACATTAATGAAGGCGCGTTTCGCGCACCAAAGCGTCAAGCGCGGAACACGAATAAACAAAGGTCGCTTCATAAATGAAAAAGATGGGGCCTCGAGCTGGAGGCGAGATCAACGCCACGTGTAAAGATCATAATCCGACCCAAGGAGGAATCATCTCCAGTAAAGCGGTCCGAGGACAAACCTCTATTTACAGAAAAATAGAAGTGGTAGACAGAACCAAGGTATTGCATGGTCCTCGGACCCAAGCCTATGGTAAAATTATTCACACCATTATACCTGGGTACTAGACAGAACCAAGGTATTGCATGGTCCTCGGACTCAAACGTATGGGGAAACTAGATACTTACAGAAAAATAGAAGTGGTAGACAGAACCAAAGTATTGCATGGTCCTCGGACCCAAGCCTATGGTAAAACTATTCACACCATTATACCTGGGTACTAGACAGAACCAAGGTATTGCATGGTCCTCGGACTCAAACCTATGGGGAAACTAGATACTTACAGAAAAATAGAAGTGGTAGACAGAACCAAGGTATTGCATGGTCCTCGGACCCAAGCCTATGGTAAAACTATTCACACCATTATACCTGGGTACTAGACAGAACCAAGGTATTGCATGGTCCTCGGACTCAAACCTATGGGGAAACTAGATACTTACAGAAAAATAGAAGTGGTAGACAGAACCAAGGTATTGCATGGTCCTCGGACCCAAGCCTATGGTAAAACTATTCACACCATTATACCTGGGTACTAGACAGAACCAAGGTATTGCATGGTCCTCGGACTCAAACCTATGGGGAAACTAGATACTTACAGAAAAATAGAAGTGGTAGACAGAACCAAGGTATTGCATGGTCCTCGGACCCAAGCCTATGGTAAAACTATTCACACCATTATACCTGGGTACTAGACAGAACCAAGGTATTGCATGGTCCTCGGACTCAAACCTATGGGGAAACTAGATACTTACAGAAAAATAGAAGTGGTAGACAGAACCAAGGTATTGCATGGTCCTCGGACCCAAGCCTATGGTAAAACTATTCACACCATTATACCTGGGTACTAGACAGAACCAAGGTATTGCATGGTCCTCGGACTCAAACCTATGGGGAAACTAGATACTTACAGAAAAATAGAAGTGGTAGACAGAACCAAGGTATTGCATGGTCCTCGGACCCAAGCCTATGGTAAAACTATTCACACCATTATACCTGGGTACTAGACAGAACCAAGGTATTGCATGGTCCTCGGACTCAAACCTATGGGGAAACTAGATACTTACAGAAAAATAGAAGTGGTAGACAGAACCAAGGTATTGCATGGTCCTCGGACCCAAGCCTATGGTAAAACTATTCACACCATTATACCTGGGTACTAGACAGAACCAAGGTATTGCATGGTCCTCGGACTCAAACCTATGGGGAAACTAGATACTTACAGAAAAATAGAAGTGGTAGACAGAACCAAGGTATTGCATGGTCCTCGGACCCAAGCCTATGGTAAAACTATTCACACCATTATACCTGGGTACTAGACAGAACCAAGGTATTGCATGGTCCTCGGACTCAAACCTATGGGGAAACTAGATACTTACAGAAAAATAGAAGTGGTAGACAGAACCAAGGTATTGCATGGTCCTCGGACCCAAGCCTATGGTAAAACTATTCACACCATTATACCTGGGTACTAGACAGAACCAAGGTATTGCATGGTCCTCGGACTCAAACCTATGGGGAAACTAGATACTTACAGAAAAATAGAAGTGGTAGACAGAACCAAGGTATTGCATGGTCCTCGGACCCAAGCCTATGGTAAAACTATTCACACCATTATACCTGGGTACTAGACAGAACCAAGGTATTGCATGGTCCTCGGACTCAAACCTATGGGGAAACTAGATACTTACAGAAAAATAGAAGTGGTAGACAGAACCAAGGTATTGCATGGTCCTCGGACCCAAGCCTATGGTAAAACTATTCACACCATTATACCTGGGTACTAGACAGAACCAAGGTATTGCATGGTCCTCGGACTCAAACCTATGGGGAAACTAGATACTTACAGAAAAATAGAAGTGGTAGACAGAACCAAGGTATTGCATGGTCCTCGGACCCAAGCCTATGGTAAAACTATTCACACCATTATACCTGGGTACTAGACAGAACCAAGGTATTGCATGGTCCTCGGACTCAAACCTATGGGGAAACTAGATACTTACAGAAAAATAGAAGTGGTAGACAGAACCAAGGTATTGCATGGTCCTCGGACCCAAGCCTATGGTAAAACTATTCACACCATTATACCTGGGTACTAGACAGAACCAAGGTATTGCATGGTCCTCGGACTCAAACCTATGGGGAAACTAGATACTTACAGAAAAATAGAAGTGGTAGACAGAACCAAGGTATTGCATGGTCCTCGGACCCAAGCCTATGGTAAAACTATTCACACCATTATACCTGGGTACTAGACAGAACCAAGGTATTGCATGGTCCTCGGACTCAAACCTATGGGGAAACTAGATACTTACAGAAAAATAGAAGTGGTAGNTAACCAAACAGACCCATTGGGTAACAATATCCGGACATCTCCCATACCCACAACATCCAGGGCTGAACCATCAGCCAAATACACCTTACCAAAATCACCTGCAGCATAGTTCTGTATGATTTCTCGGTGTGGAGTGGTATGAAACGAGGCTCCTGAATCCAAAACCCAATCATCAAGTGGACTGTCTACTGCAAGAAGTAATGCATCTTGTACCTCTTCTGTTACAGCATTAGCAGAATCATCTTCATTCTTCTTCTTAGGACTTTTGCATTGGTTCCTAAAGTGACCTGTTTTCCCACAATTCCAGCATTGTACTTGTTGGCCTGATTTAGATTTACTTTTGTTCTAATTAGTATTTCTAGATTTTGATCTGCCTCGATTTGAATTTCTGTTATTACCTCTGCCTCTTGTCTCAAGGTTTAGGGCAGAACCAGATCCTGAGGTTTCACCTGCATCTCTTCTGCGAATCTCCTCAGCCAGAATTAAATCTCGAATATCATTATATTTGAGCTTTTCCTTTCCTGTAGAATTACTTACTGTCATCTTCATTGCCTCCCAACTGTTTGGCAAAGAAGCCAAGACGATCAGAGCACGAATCTCATCATCAAAATCAATTTCTACAGACGACAATTGATTTGTGATAGTATTAAATTCGTTCAGATGTTGTGCTACTGATGCATTCTCTGCCATCTTCAAATTGAATAGTGTCTTCATCAGATGCACCTTGTTGTTTGCTGACGGCTTTTCATACATACCAGACAAAACATTCATCAAATCTGCTGTGGTCTTCTCCTTTAAAACATTATGTGCAACAGACCTAGACAGAGTTAACCTGATAACTCCTAGTACCTGTCTGTCAAGAAGAGCCCATTCATCAGCCTTCATCGCCTCAGGTTTTGTCCCCAAAAGAGGCAGATACAATTTCCTCCCATAGAGATAATCTTCAATCTGCATCCTCCAATACGCGAAGTCTGTGCCATCAAAATTTTCTATTCCAGACGTCTTTCCTGCTTCCTCTGCCATTGCTCTCACTCAAACCTAACCCTAGGCTCTGATACCAGTTGTTGGGAATTTAACCAAAATTCCAACCTGTGAGAAACCAAAAAAAAAATAGAGAAAACACACGTCAAAGAAAAACAATCACACGCACAAGACAGTATTTATGTGGTTCAGCAATTTGCCTACATCCACGGAGTTGCAGGGATTTCACTATTATCAGGAAAAAATACAATGTGCGGCTACAGTGTTTTTTTTTTTTCTCTCTCTCTAAAAAACACAACAACAGTAGTAGTCTAAAACCCTAATTATAAAAGCGGCTTTTATATCCTACTTATAGGGTTACAATGGGCTAGGCCAAAAAATAAACTAGGCTCCACAAAGCCCAACAGATAGTTCTCCCAAGGTTTTTTACCTTGAAACAAGTTGTTTCATTGGTTTTCCTAGGTCATCACATCCTGTGTTATTTACTTTTTCGTTGTGTTTGACACGTGTTGAATGTTTAACCTAAATTTGAATAATTAACCTAAGTAATTAGTCGGACTATAAATTAGGTTATAAATATTGTGTTTTCTAGGGGCCTAAATCCTTACAGCTTCTAATCCTTCCTTACTTTATAGTGATGATAGTCATGGCACATTGCTATTAACACAACCACTTGCTAGAGGAGAAAATTATTCAACTTGGACAAAAATAAAATTATATTTGTAAATAGATCCATTCTTATACCAAATTGTCTTCTCCACAGTTCAATTCATGATATACATCCTCCACATATTAAAAAAATATATCTAACAAAAAGAAAATGTGCCATCGTCATCAAAATTAATGGATTTGTATTGTATCGATTGGTAAGGTCAAAGGATTCCATATCAATCACCAAACAAGTATGATTATGGTCCTTGCACCATTTCAAATATTCGCCCTAATTTGTCTTGTATTGTTCATTTCCACGCGGTTTAACAATTCTAGATGATAAACACAATTTAGATTCTTTGAAATTTCAGCTCTTGTACTTCTTTTCTTCTTTCTCTCTTCCTTATCAATCACGTTTTCTTTTATATTTTCTTTGTCATACCATCCAACCATATGAACTTTACTTTTTTATTTATTTATGTTCTTTGCCAAATGATTCGTTAGTGTGCTATATCTTGGTATGATCTTTTTAATTTCCATCATTCTCCCATCATTTAAGATATGTAAATTGATGCCAAGAGGTTTATATTTCAACTGACTCTTTTTATTATTTCTAGTGAGGATATCTAAGTTTCCAATTCCCTTTTCTTCTAATTATCGAATTATTTATAAAACAAAAATAAGGAAAGAAATATATGTATGATTGAATTTTTTTTTTTTTTTTAATAGAAACAATGTATGATTGATTAAGGTTGTAATTGGTGAATACATTATCTGCTAACATATTAGGCTATAAATTAGTTTACATTTATTAAGGCTCTTATAGAAATAATTCTAAAATAATATACATGTATTAATCGTTATTGAAATATTTAATTTTCTTTTTCTAAAAAAAAAAAAATTAATTTTCTTAAATTGAAACAACTTTTGCTATGGTATTCACAATTTTGCTCCTACAAAATTTTATTACATTAACATTAAAAAACCTATCCGAGTTACAAAGGCCGCCACAAACCGGCCGGGTTTGACTTGGTTAGACTAAATTTTGTGTATAAATGGTCCATTTAAACACCCAGCCCGATCTAAGTGTCAGTTCGCCAGATTTCCAATCTGATCAGCCAGACCGGTCCAAGTTTAATAATCTTTTGCTATGGTATTTATAATTGCAATATCTCCTCTATCATTTATTCTTTTGCAAATTCTTTCACTTTGTGCAAAAGTGTGTAATGTGTTCTATTGAATCTTTTAAATTACACAAATCACAATCTCTCGTTTCTATTAGGTGTTGGTCATAACTTTCCATGTCTTGTCGTGTCTTTTCTTTAGTAATCAATAACATCCACTGATGATTCTTCTATAATGCCCACTAAAAGTCCTCCATGCAATATTTTATTGGATAATGTTAGAAATATTCTATAAGATTATTCCGCTGCACTTGATTACCATTTATTTAACTGATGCAAATGCTTTTCCGTTGCATATGTTTTAGGCTATAATGTTACTTAATTTCGTAAACTTGTCTAATTTTTTTAGGATGTAAATGAAAACATAATTCAAACAGCAAATATTGCTTAATTCGGAGAGTTTGAGACAGCCTATATTTAGGATGTGTTTTTCTTTTTAGTCATAGTGGGTCTCTACTCTCAATCGTCTGATTCTGAATGCTCATAGGTATGTTAAAGGAAATAAGAGACTTGAGTATCAAACGGCATCGTTTGATGATGAAAACATGTTATTAAAGCAAACGGTGTCGTCAAATGCTTCAAATTTACACTTCTGCACATGTACATTAAGAACAGTGTTGCGTGGCTTAAGTGACTCACGAGAAGATCACATGAGGCTTATAGAAGTTTTGTTAGTATAATTGGTCGAATGTAAAATTAGTGGAGTCTGTAACAAAGCCGTTAGCTCTGGTTTTGGGAGATAGTGATATTTTTCCTTTTCTTTTAGTCTTGGATTAGTGTATAAATAGAAGAGCTTAATCATAATATAATTTTTTTTCTCTTTTTCAATATATATATATATATATATATATATATAGATCTCAAATTCTATTTAGAGAGTGACTTTTCACATGATATAGCTCTGATTTTGCTCGTCTATGACTTCCAACATTAATACTATTGCTGCAATATGAGCACTTTTGACAAGCAAGCTGCTAATCAATGGCGGAGGGTGCGTCTAATCCTTCCTTCATAGTGATGATAGTCTCCAGAACATTGCTAGTAACACAACCACTTGTTGGAGGAGAAAATTATCGAACTTGAACAAAGATCTATGATCATGGTATTGATAGCCAAAAATAAAATCAAATTTGTAAATAGATCTATTCCTATTCCAAATTTGTCTTCTCCATAGTTCAATTCTTGGACCACAGTTCAATTCATATAATATACATTCTTCACATACTAAAATCAATATTTATCCAAAAAAAAAAAAAAAAAAAACTAATGAAACATGTCATAATCATCAAAATTAATGGATTTGTACTATACGGATCTGTAAGGTCGATTTATTTCATATAAATCACTAAACTAGTATGGTTATGTCCCTTGCAACATTTCAAATATTCTTCCTAATTTATCATGTGGCAGTCATTTCCACGTGTTTAGACTAAGGTTTTTAAACCCAGACCATTCATTGAACCGTAAAAGAAAGAGGTTCAAAATTTTTGAAGTTGAACCTAGGTTGAACCGTGATGACGTCATAATTAATTTAATAATTATTTAATACAAAAATAATTAAAATAAATGTGTAAAATTATGTAATATTGATGAAATCAATATTTATAGAGATTCAAATATATCTTAATTCAAGATAAAGATAATATTTCTTATAATTTGTTGCATAAATTTAGTAGACACTCTCTTAACTATTTAAAATATTTTAACAAATTATATTTAAAATATAATAAATTAATATAACTAAAAATAATTTAAAAAAATTAATTGAAAAATTAAATACCCAAGTACCCAACCTCCATTCAGAGAGGAAAAAAAACAACCCCACCCGACTCACGTTTTCCCAAGATAAAAAGAAGAGAAAATAAAAAAGTTAAAACAACTCAAAAGTCATTGAGATCTCATGAGATATAGCTTTTAGGTTTAAAGTAAATAATTCAAAATATCCAACACCACTCACGTTTCCCAAGCCAATTAATTTACCAAAGCCCTCTTTTGTTCTTTTTTTCTTTCTCAGTTTACTTTTGCCAACAGAGTGAGGCTTCGTCTCTTTCTCTCCCTCATTTCTCAGTCACAATCTTCATTCTCAAACAAACAGAGTTGAAGGCCAGGTGCAAAACAAATCCTCTATCTCTCACCCGCTCATCTCTCTCTCTCTCTGCCGCCACTCACTTTTTCTTTACTAGATCTGGTGGACAGTGAGTCAAGGACTACATTTTATCTTCTTTTTTTTTTTCTTTTTTCTTTTTTTTTTTCTCAGCAGATCGCCAAATCTGATATGTCGTGTGAGAGATCTTGGCTTGGAAGACCGCCAAACCGGTGTCCGGTTTTCAAAACCGGGTGGTTCGACCACAGTTAGAGAGGTTCACAGAAAAACTGATATTTCCGGTTTTGTTACTTTAAAAAACCGTTTTAATAAACGGTTCACGATTAACTCGGTCGGACCATACAGTCCAGTCCAGATTTAAAAACCATAATTTAAACAATTTTAGATGGCAAACATAATTTGAATCCGTAAAAATTTCGCCTCTTTTACTTCTTTTCCACTTCCTTATCAGTCCCGTCCACCTTTATATTTTCTGTCCCACCATCCACTCATATGAACTTTACTTTTTTTTATTATTAATTTATGTTTTTTGTCTTATGATTCATTGGTGTGCACATGTATTGTTGTATGATCTTTTCAATTTCCTTTATATCTCAATTGACACATTTTATTCTTTCTACTGAAGATACTTAAGTTCTAAATCTCCATTCTTCTAATTATCGGATTATTTTCAATAACTTTTGCTCATTATTAATGGTAAAAAAAATGCTATAGTTACAAGTTATTTAATTAATAAAAATAAAAAAAAATGTCAAAGTAGTATCATTTTTCTATGGGCTTTTTCATCGGTTGGCCCCATTATCTACAAATGGAGGGAGGGTGAGTGAGTTTGTTTTCCGCTTTCCATTGAGTTGGCAAGGAAACTAATTTTCTAAGTAGTAATTAGCATTATTCTTTTGATTTAAAAAAGAAAAGCAGGCCCATTAGTCCTTGGTCTCCCACCAATCAGCGAAAACATACGCAAAGGCAGAACAAAACAAAAAATGCTTTTCCAGTACAAGTTTCCATAAAAAGAAAAAAAAAAAAACATTCCAACTTATCTCAAATAAAAGTTTCCTAAATCCATGCTACGATTTTTGTTTTCTGTTTTTTTATAACATATTCTACGTTGTTGTTGCTGTTGTTGTTTTTTTTTTTTTATTTGAAAAACACATATACTACACTGTTAAACACACATAACGGATTCCATTAGTAACTGTAAACAACTCAATTTTAAGGAAGAAAGATGAATATTGCGAGTTGTGACTCCTACAACCCAATCTTTCAAACTAGACTAAAGCAAGACATGTGACATTAACGATTAATAATAAATTCTTTTCACCAACCCTTTGGATAAATAGGATCTTTTTGTAGGAAGAAATAGATATAAGCCAATTACAAGTCATCATGTCAACTATCATGCAATTTGGGCTTGAAAATAATATTATTCACTAAATTAAATGATCAATCCTAAATTCGCATATACCACTAATAAATTGATCCAATGGGAGACTAATAAGCAATCACGTAGCAGCAGTAGGATCCGTCTACACCAAAAACTGATTGGTATCTTGGTCTAATAATAAAGAGTTAGCATCAAAAGTTAACGCCATAGGTTGAAACTTTCTAAAAAAAACAAAAGATAAAAACTAACCTATTTGTCCTTGGTCTCACCAATCAGGCAATTAGCAAAAAAAATACATGAAGGCAAAACAAAACCAAAAAATAAATTCTCAACTACAAGATTCTGTAAAACATACTATCAGAAAGAAAAAAAAATTCAAACTTATCTCAAATTACTAAAAGTTTCCTAAAACCATGCCACTATCTTTTTTTTTTTTTAATAACATATACTACGTTGTTAAACTCACATAACGGATTCCATTAACAACTGAAAACTAGTCAATTTTAAGGAAGAAAGATTAGGTGAACATTGCAAGTTGTGACTTCTACAAGCCAATCTTTCAAACTAGACGAAAGCAAGATGCGTGACATTAACGAAGGATTCCACTAATAATAAATTCTTTTTACCAACCCATTGGAAAAATTGGATATTTTTGTAGAAAAAAAAGGATATAAGCCAATTACATGTAATGAGATTCTCATGCCCAAAGACTTAAACAAAATTTTATCATATAAATTATGGATTAAAATATGAAAAATTTATAACTTTCTCTAAATAGAGGCCCATGGACTTATAACATTCTTGACTTGGGTACATACAAAGAAGCTGGTTTAGCTAGAAATGAAACTAGGTTTTCCAATATCATATTTGTCAATGGAGTGGCCTTTAGTGAAATTTTTGCTATGGACTTTTTCTTCAAATTCATGAGCACAAAGGTTGTATTGAGGACGAGAGGATGGGTCTACTAGAATTGAAGACCTTTCTGAAATCCAAAACTATTCATGCCAAACTCCTTCCTCCAACATGGGTTAATCAATCAAAGAGTGAGTGTTGCAGTTGGGAGCAAGTTAAGTGTAGCACCACCACTGGCCACGTGATCAAGCTTATGCTCTCTGGTATAAACCAAGAGCAATATTATGAGGATACTTGGTTCCTAAACATATCCCTATTTCAACCTTTCAAGGAGCTAAGAAATCTTGACTTATCTGAGAACAAAATTGCTAGTTGGTTAGGAAATGAAGGTATGTAAGCTTTTACTTCTACTATCACTCACACACACACGCGCGAGCACGCATGCACGCACACACATAAGAACTTCGAACTATTTATGTCTCGCTTAGGATTATATCAGGGCTAATGGTTACCTATTAATTTTAGGTTTAATAGGAAAGGCTTGAGATCATGGTTTTTGGATTCGATTAAATATCCCGAATCAAATTAAAAGTATTGTAGTTGCTCATTTCCTCACAATTTGATTAATTAAATTTATTTTAGAGGAAAAGTCATTTTAATTATTAGATTTAAATTAGATTAGATATAATTAGATTCAAACTATATTTTTTTAGGAGTAATTTAAGGACATCCATCCATTCTAAACTTTACATATGTCAAATATGCATAATTAATTTACAAGTATTTTAGGAGGCTCATTAATTATGATGTGTCAAATATTTATAATTTGTACAAATCATTGTTTTCTATATGACTTTATAGGTTTACATTACTCTAAAAGATAACACATGTCATTGTCATATGCATTGAGTAAAGGACACGTATCATCATTTTGTACATCCACTAAGTTGGGATTCAACTTTGTGGATTCTAATTAGCTTAATTGGTAATGTCTCTAATAGTTAAATAAAAGATTTAGGGTTCAATATCTGCTTACACCAAAAATTGATTGGTGCATTGGTCTAATGAAAAAGAATGCAATCATCATAAGTAGATACTATAAGTTGAAACTTTATAATAAAAGTCAAGTTAGACCCCTACACATGCATCCAATGAAAAAATATATAGTTCATCAAAGCATAAGACAACAACACGTGTTGAAATTGAGAATGAGCTTGAGAAAAATTACTCAAATTAATAGTGTATTATACAAATAAATTTTTTATTATTATTAAATTATAAAAATCAGTTACACATTTCTAAAAATAAAAATCAGTTACACGGTGAGGACTGAGGAGGACTCGGCCATAAATTTTTTTATTATTGTAGCTCCTTTCTTTCTTCTTATTTCTTGCAATTTTATTTTCGTTTCTCCATCTTAAACGTTTGTTAGCCATCTTAATCATTTCGCAAACCGTATAAACATCTTTATTACCCTATCTGATTTCATCTCTTCCTCTCTCGACCCAATTCTATCTCCATCAAACCCAATTTGAGTCAAGCATTGTTTACCAATGAAGCATCTTACTAAACAGTGTTTTAGTGCCAAAAATGTGGGACTATCAAAACCTGCACCCAATTCGAACCAGCAGAAAATATACATCCTACCTACTATCATAACTTCGTGTGGAGAGGTTTGGTCGATTTGAAAATTTTTAGTGCATTATTTTTGTTCTTTTAGTATTGCATGCCAATGGTGTCATATACGTTCAACGAAATTTCTACTAAACTTGATGTGAGTTCATTTCATTCAATTCCCCTCCCCCCTCTCATCTTCTGATAAATCTGAATGATAGGTTAATTTTGTATAGTCGTTTAATTTATATGGCCCATGATTGGGAACCAAATTCATCAGGATATCAATGTGGTTTTCACTTAACAACATGATAAAAATATCAACTATTTAAGACCATTAATTGAAGATTTTAACTAAATGCCCAAAGAAATCTATTAACTTACTACTAAGACCATTTTCATATATATTGCTTTATTTGAATATTTTAATTGAAGATTTTGACAAATTAGCCTACAAATTCAAAAATAGATCCAAAGCTTTTCATTGAAGATTTGGGGGATTTGAATTTGTGAGAATGATTCCAATAATTAATGTAGTAGTTTCGGGGTTAGATATAACATCAAAACTATACTTTTCATTTACCTTTTTTAACTATCATGGTTGGAAAAATCCCATTATATTTTGTCTATAGCCTTTCTGTTTATAATAGTAAAAGATCAAAGTTTTGAACAAAAAGGAACTAATTTTTTTATATTTGTTATTGTTATTATATATAGAGAATTCAAAATTTTAATAATATCAAAATCTTGAACAAAAGGAATGAATTTTTTTTTTTTATTACTACACATAAAGAGCACAAAATTTTCATTAGTTAACTAATGAAAATTTTGTAAAACAATATGACATTTTTATTTTAGTCTTAAAATAAAAATAAATATATATAAAAATAAAAAAAAAAAACTCTTTGCCTTTGGTTGGTTTTTCAAAGGTTAAGATAAAAGAACTTTTTAAAAATTAATAGTTCAACACACCTAAATTAAAAAAAAAAAATTATATATTTTGTTATACTACTTTGTTATTTTATAGCATTTCATTCAAATAAAAAACTGTGTAAAGCACGGGCAAAAAACTAATTATATGTATATTAATTAGTATCCACTTACAAAATTAAAATATATATATATCCACATTTTAGACATGCTGTTTATGGGAGTGAAAAAACTATTAGTGTACCAAATTCATCCATAGAACAAATTAGAGGTTGATTCATATGCTTATATATAAAAGCAAATTTGAATATTTAGTTGTCAACATATTTTCTTTTAAAATAAAATTGATGATCTAATTTGAATTTCAGATTAATTGTAGCTTTTGAAGTGATCCCGAAAAAAGAAAAAAAAAAAATCTTATATATTTGAAAGACTTACAATGCAGTACACACTCAAAAAGACCTTATTCTTAAATATGTAGCACAAGACTTTAAACTCACAGAAATTACTCTTTTTTTCTCAATGTGGGAATTTACTTTTTTTTTTTTTTTTAGTGGTAGAGGGAAGGAGATTTTTAAAATACTTACAAAATGATACACAATTACACACTCAAAAACTCTAAAGGGCCTAACTCTTTTTTTTTTTTTTCCCCTTTTTCGAGTCACAAGGGCCTAACTCTTTCTTCTTTTTTTAAGTCAAAAGGGCCTAACTCTTGTTTTTTCTTACAAATAAATGTTAATAAAATTAGATTGTAAATTGTTACTCATTTTAATATTGTCCCTTACTCATGCTTTCTCACTAATTGAAAATTGCTACTGTTACTGGTGCTTTATCTTTTCCTAAACAGCTGCTACGAACACCTATATCGATTGGGCTTTGACGTAGACCAAGCTTGGTCTCTAGCTTCATAAATAAGAAAGCCAGATACAATTGACAACAATTCATATTTATATGATAAGTGTGCAATCCTATGGCTTACAATCATAAAACTTCGCACCTATCCAAAAAAAAAAAAAAAAGGATGGATAGGGTGTGTGGTAATGACTGTTCCAGAAAACATATTTGATTCTTGATAGTTCAATTAATCAAAGAATTTTTCCTATATTACAATTACGCACTGTGCTAATGAATAACATGATATGACATTCTTTTCTCATTTTGTTGATAAATTTAATAATGGATTTTTTTTTTTTTTCAGAATCCAGTTGTTTGTCTAAACTGAGCAAACTAACACGTGAATTTAAGAGGGAACAACTTTGACGAGAAAATTTTAAGATCCTTAATTGCCCTGTCAGTTCTTAAATCTCTGAATCTAAGTCACAATAAGTCAATAACATGTGGCCTTTTTCTGGCAAAGATACTTGCATATCTGAATTTTCTTCATCAAGAATACCAAGAAAAAGTTTAGATATAACTGAAATCTTATAACCAATATTTACCTTTATCAACATTTACTCTGTTCGTGTTAAAAAACACAAAACGCTTCAATGCAATGACCAATGCTTTTGATATATGCAAATGACAGTAGTAGTATGCCTTCAATATTCAATGATCATTTTAACTGAAATTTTTGTCCATTCCAAAATAAAGCTATACCTTTAAAAATAAGCAAAAATGCAAAACTGACCCTCTAACTTTCAATCTTTTTCATTTCAGTCCTCTAACTTTCAATTATTGTCAATTTGGTATTCTGTTAAACTCCAGTTATGTCCTTTCTTTAATTGAGTCAAAACTACGTCGTTTCTTTTTTTTCTTTTTTAATTCGGAATTTAAAGAAAATTAAAAAAAAAACTGATATTAAAAATAAAAGAATAAAAAAAAGAGGAAGAAAACATTTATGTGATGAAAACCCAGTACGAAACTGCAACCAATACCGATAAAACCTCGGTGGAGTTGAAGTTGAGGACATGGGTTTTCTTCTGTGGGGACCACGCGCTAAGGCTGAGGTTGACGTCTGTGCGGTGGAGCATGGTGCGGAAGCTGATGGTGGCAGTGAAGGTTATGAGGTGGAAAGAGCTTAATAGAGGGCAGACGGAGCATTTTTGTGGGTTTGGCAGTTTCATGGGTTTTGCTAAAGACGGGATGTTGAAAGATTGAATCTTGGGTCAGGGTCAGATCAATTGTCTTCTTCAATTTTAGGAGTGTTCTTCAACATTGGAAGAGATGGGATGTTGAAAGATTGAATCTTGGCATGAAATGGTGGAAAGAAAGCTAAAACTTTTTTGTGAGAGATTGATGAGTAGCTAGTTTCCTGAAAGTGGTAGTGGTAGTTTTGTTGTTGTTGTGAATTGGGTTTACAGTGTGGAGGATTTGGTTTGAGTTTGAGAAGTGTGTAGGAAATTTACCAGTGAGTGATTTGGGCGTGGCTCTTTTTTTTTTTTTTTCTTTTTTTTAATATCAGTTTTTTTTTAATTTT
>NW_027069519.1:447610-486344 GCF_002906115.3 Quercus suber
TAACTGAAATTTGTCCCGCCCAAAATCTATACCTTTGCAAATAATGCGCTCCCTCTATATATATATATATATATATATATAGTAACTGTTATTAAAATATTTCATTTCGTTAATTGAATTGAAATGAGGTCCAATTAGATGAACATTGCGTGTTGTGACTTCTACAAGCCAATTTTTCAAACTAGACTAAAGAAAGATGTATGACATTAACGAAGGATTCTACTAATAAATTCTTTTAACCACAACCCATTGGAAAAATTGGATATTTTTGTAGAAAAAAAAAAGAAAAGATATAAGACAATTACGTGTCATGAGATTCTCATACCCAGAGACTTAACCAACAGTTTATTATATAAATTATGGATTAAAATATGAAAACCTTATAACTTTCTCTACATGAAGGCCCATAGGCAGTTCATCAAAAAAAGAAGGCCCATAGACTTATAACTTTCTCTATATAAAGGCCAATAGACTTATTACTTTTTTGTCTTGAGTGCTTACACAGAAGTTGGTTTAGCTAGAAATGAAACTAGGTGTTTCACAATCATATTTGTCAATGGAGTGGCCTTTGGTGAAGTTTTTGCTGTGGGCTCTGCTACTTTTTGTTCAAATTCATGAGCGCATAGCTTGTATTGAGGATGAGAGGATGGGTCTGCTAGAATTAAAGGCCTTTCTGAAATCCAAAACTAATCGTACGGAACCCCTTCTTCCAACATGGATTAATGACACAAAGAGTGAGTGTTGTAGTTGGGAGCAGGTCAGGTGTAACACCACCACTGGTCATGTGATCAAGCTGACACTCTCCAATATAAACCAAGAGCAAAATTATGAGGATACTTGGTATATAAACATGTCCCTATTTCAACCTTTCAAGGAGCTAAGAAATCTTGACTTATCTAACAACAGAATTGCTGGTTGGCTAGGAAACGAAGGTATGTGAGTTTTTGCTTCTACTATATCACACACACAGATAAAGAAATAAAACAACTTATAATCAACTAATCATCATCCACAAACACAATAACTACAACAATCCTAAATCTTTTTTCCATATAAAAAAAAAGTGGATGATAACAGGCATCTGTGAGAGAGAAATGGAGGGAGACAGAGAGAGAGAGAGAGAGCGCCATGGCTTCGTTGCACGATCTGAGTTGGCCCGATGGTGGTGGTGCGAAGGAGACGATGCTATCGTCGTTTGTCAAGTCAGGTCAGCCATCACCCAAACAACCCCAAATCACCTAAACCACCACCACCATCAATCCTCGCTCGCAACCCCCCATCACCCTCATCTAACCCAATTGATCCGATTCCACACAACCCTATACCAAAAACCCATATCAAACCTGATCCACAATCACCTAACAAGCGACAAGCCCAGATCGCCACTGTCATCAAAGCCTCGCATTCGTGAGCAATGACAATCCTCTCTCTCTCTCTCTTCTCTGGATGACGATTTTTTTCCTCTCTCTATTTTTTTTTTTAATTCTTTGGTTTAATTAGTTTTTGCTGTCGTCTCTCTTTTGTTGCGTGAGAGGCATGCAACAGTACTCTCTTGTTGTGTGAGCGTAGCTTACCAAAGAAAGAAGAGTGGATTTGCCATTGATTTTCTGAATCTTATTTTGAGTTTCTTACGCGGTATTTACTTTTATATATATCTCTGTGATTGTTGAAGGAAACTCTCAGGCATCTTATTTGCCATTTTTCGTATAGATGTGGATTCTAGTCTTGGCAGATCTGAGACTGATTCTGTGGATAAATTATTTTCCCTACAGTTCATTTTTGTTGATACGATTACAAAATGGAATTGTCCTGTTTGTGCGTTTTTTAAGTGCAAAGAACTGAATTTATATATTTTTCTATAATTAGAACATTTTGATTGAATTTTTTGCTATTGATTTTGTTTTTTGGGATGAGTTTTTTAGTATGAAAAAAAAAAAAATTCACATTTGAAAATAGTTAATTTAGAAAATTTTAGTTTTTTTTAAATATATTTTTTATTAGATTTTTTGGAGTTTTAAATTAAAGAAAATGAAAAAAGAAAAAAGAAAAAAGAGAAACCAAAGTTAAAGGAGTGATTTGGATTAGGGGTGTTAATTCGGGTTAGCGTGTCGGGTTCGTGTCGTATCGAGGTAGGGGTATTCGACTAAATAGCTTAACCCTAACCCGACCCATTTAATAATCGTGTCATGATCCTTCGACCCTAACACGACCTGTTAATAAGCGGGTTGACCTGACCCAACCCATTTGACACGCTTAATAAACGAGTCGTGTTGAGTTGACACGAATGTAACACAACCCATTTCAACCTGCATAATATTAAATATAACATTTATTTAAAAATAATTATTTTTACATCCCAAAAAGCAGTGCATACACTTCAAGTCTTCAACCCACATTCAAAATAATATAATTCAACAAAAATATAACATTCATCTAGAAATAAGTTCTTTACACTCCAAAAGAAGTGCATACACTTCAACCCAAATTCAAAATAACAAAGTTTCACAAAATAAAATAACATAGTTCAACAAAAATATAATATTCTTGGAAGTCGCCAAATGCTAAGTATCAATATTGAAAGAATTTGAGCAAACAGTAGACTAATCCTGATTATGACCACGATTATCATCCATAGATATGCATACACTTCAAGTCTTCAACCCACATTCAAAATAATATAATTCAACAAAAATATAACATTCATCTAGAAATAAGTTCTTTACACTCCAAAAGAAGTGCATACACTTCAACCCAAATTCAAAATAACAAAGTTTCACAAAATAAAATAACATAGTTCAACAAAAATATAATATTCTTGGAAGTCGCCAAATGCTAAGTATCAATATTGAAAGAATTTGAGCAAACAGTAGACTAATCCTGATTATGACCACGATTATCATCCATAGATTCTTTGTTGATGTCCAAATTTATAACATCTTCCACAAGCTCATCCAATTTCATTTGTGTAAGTTCTATGCCACAAAAAAAAAAAAAGTATTAGTAGTTCTAAGATCTGTAAAGTTTCACTTTCTAATTATATCCCTTGTAAATTTTTGTAATTACTCACTTTTCTTTTTAAATTTAAAATATATGTTGGATATAAAAGGTATTTGACAAATCTAAAATAAAATAAATATTTATTTGTTATATGAGTTAAACGGGTTGTGTTAAGTGGGTCACTTCGGGTTAACACAAATAAATTGGCGTGTTAAACGTGTCTATTGCGGGTTACGCAGGTTGACCAATTTATGACCTGTTTCTTATCGTGTCGCTTTCAGGTCAACCCATTTATGACCCAAACCTATTAAGGCCCAACCCTAACCCGAAAAAACCCATGTCGTGTTCGCGGGTTGGGTCGAACATTGACACCCCTAATTTGGATGGAGATAGAAAGAAATCCTAAGTTGCAAAAATTTAATATTTAGGGAACTGAATTGAAAAAAAAAAGAAAAAGAAAAAAAAAAAGAGTTAAAGTACTAAAATTAATTTTAGTAAAACATAAATGATGAATTTTACTTTTTATCCTATTTTTTTATATGGTTGCATTAGTTGATTATTTGAATAGTTGCTAGATATATATGCAGTATTTTATTGTCTCACTTGTTTGAATTCATCATTTATGAAAAATTCACATTTGAAAATAGTTATTTTAGAAAATTTTAGTTTTTTTTTTAAATATATTTTTTATTAAATTTTTTGGAGTTTTAAATTAAAGAAAATGAAAAAAAAAAGAAAAAAAAAAAAGAAGAAAAACCAAAGCTAAAGGAGTGATTTGGATGGAGATAGAAAGAAATCCTAAGTTGAACAAGTTTAATATTTAGAGCACTGAATTGAACAAAAAAAAAAAAGTTGAAGGACTAAAATTAATTTTAGTAATGACAAAGTTTAGTTACAAAATCGATTGTAACCTTAAACTATAAACTCACGCAATATTTTTTTATTAGAAGTGAATTTTAACAAATTCACCATTGAATTACATCTTCTTCTTCTATCCTCCATGTTCGCAAAATTTCATGAAAATTAAAGATCAATAGCTATGTCATCAATAAATTTTAAATTGCAAGTTTTTGTAATTTAAAATTATGCATAAAATATAAAATTATAGATTATATAATAAATGATATCCGATTGATACAAAAATTGACATGTGCATTAAAAGCGTAAAGAACATGTAATTCAACGGTTAGATTTTCAAAATATGCAGTAATATTTATTTTATTAAGTAAGTTTGTAGTCTAAGGTTACAACCAATTTTGTAGCTAAACTTTGTCCTCTTAGTAAAACATAAATGATGAATTTTACTTTTTATCCTATATTTTTATATGGTTGCATTAGTTGATTATTTGAATAGTTGCTAGATATATATGCAGTATTTTATTGCTCTCACTTGTTTTTTAAGATCAAACAACCAGTTCAAGAATACGAAAACAATACAATTGAATAAAACAATACAATTGAATAACTCTCAATTGTTACAAAATGTTAATTTTTTTTTTGTGGGGTCGAAGAGTTTGGCAACCGTGACCCACTTTATATTAAAACCAAAGCCCACGCCGAGGAGGAAGAAGTGGCCAAGGACGAAAGAAGCAAGTCCAAAGTGCCCTGAAACATCGCCGAGGACTATCTTATCCTCGGCCAACTGAGATCGCAGAAGGGAAGAGTGGCATGCCATCAAAGGCAGCCTCCTAGAGCATCCCAAGGAAAAGGACAGGTACAATGGGTCAGCCATAGGAGCACAGTAGAGGAGCAATTCAAGGAGAAACTGTCACCTCTGCATTAAATGGCTACAACTAACGTCCTGCCCATATTGATGAGAGAATGACCCCTGAACAATGCTATCTCGGTTACTACAACTCACAAGACGCCAGAGAGAGTGTCCGATGGGATAGGCATTCAAGTATAGGCTTGGATGATTAACAAGTGGAAGGCCAAGATCGTTTAAAAATGACTATATAATAGGAGAAACCCATCATAGAGAGGAGGGAGATAGCACTATAACAATCTCCAGAACTCTTGTAACCGTTCTCATTCAATATTTACTAGAACAAAACTCATCGGATTGGGTCGAGAATAAACTTTCTTTGTTAAACTCAGTTCATCTTTGTTTGATTGTCATGAACGCCATATTAACTGTTGTCCACGCACTAAAACCTAACTCTTTGACCCACTCTCTACAAATTCATTGTATTAGGCTAGTTAGGTCTGAACCCACTCATCCAACAGAAGAAGTGCTCAAACCCAGTCCCTACAATTGGCGCCGTCTGTGGGAAAGGCCTGTGTGATAGCGAGTGCAACGGTTATTTAAGGTGGGATCAGGCCTCCATCAGCAAGAGTCCCTGGAGAAAACCATTATTTTGGTTAGTTTACTATGTGAGTAAGACACTACATGAGGCACACACAGTTGTTGTCTTAACTTAGCTTTTGCTCAAGTCTATACTTCGAAGTGCGGATTATATAGGGATGATTGCTAAATAGGGCACAGTTCTAGGGGCTTCTGACATTAAGTACATGCCTCATACCTCTGTCAAAGGTCAGGTTCTCGCGAATCTGGTGGCCGTGTTTGCTGGACCTCCGTTGGAGGAAGTAGCAGCAACACAGAGCGATTCAAGGGGGCTCCGCGGCGGGGCTAGTTCTGGAAGGTACATATTGATACATTCTAATCTATTGAAGTGGTTAAACGGAATCTTAGCTATGACGGGTCCTCGGACCTCTTGCTTTGGGGGAATTAACACACACTGACAATTATCTAAGTGTTAGACAGAACTAAGGTCTTACGTGGCTCCTCGGACCACAAACCTATGGGGAAACTAATAACTTTTGACAATTATCTAAGTGTTAGACAGAACCAAGGTCTTGCATGGCTCCTCGGACCACAAACCTATGAGGAAACTAATAACTCTTGACGATTATCTAAAGTATTAGACAGAACCAAAGTCTTGCATAGTCCTCGGACAACAAACCTATGGAGAAACTAATAACTTTTCACAATTATCTAAGTGTTAGACCGATCCGAGGTTTCGCATGGCTCCTCGGACCACAAACCTATGGGGAAACTAATGACTTTCAGCAACTACCTAAGGGTTAAACAGAATTAGGGTGTTGTACGGATCCTTAGACTACAACCCTTGAGGGGATTAACTACTTCAAGCATCTATCTGAGTGATAAGCAAAATCTAAAAGGAGACCGGCTCCTCGGATTGCCTACCCTTTCCCCACTCAACAAAGATGTAAACAAATGCAAGTCCATGAGCATCACTTAAGGTGTTCCAAGTACGTCCAACAAAAAAAAAAAAAAAAGGAGGGGCAAACTGCATAAATGAGATTACTCCATTATCAAATAAAGCATGAGTTGAAATTTGCATTGTGGGCTTAACATTTTTTGTTACCCACTCAATAAAAGAACCTTAGCTATGTCGAGTCCCTCAGACCTCCTGCTAAGAAGAAACTTAGCTATGTCGGGTCCCTCAAATCTCCTGCTAAGTGCTTAAACAGAGCCTAAGGTAGGCCTGGGTCCTCGGACCAGACGCTTGGGGGAAACCAGCACTATGACATCATTATAAATGTCGAACAGAGCCTTGATACACGATGGTCCCCTCAAATCACTTACTTTAAATTCAACATTCTTTGATCGTTGCACAGTTTGCAGTATAGAGCACACGGTTATTTTCCTGATTATTGCTATATAGTTAACTTATTTAAAGTTAGCAGTCGGGTGCTATCGTCGATTTTGTTAAAGTCAGGGTGACAACTTTTCGTTACTGCCGACAACATCAATTCTAAGTCCCATTGGAGGGAAAAATAACAACACACCCATTAATGCAATAGTTACTGCAGAGAAAGAAAAGATTCTTAAAGTAAAAAGCGCAACCCTTTTTATTAAATAAAGGAAAGGTACGTCATATATAAAGCGGCTTAAGTAGGCTTGTTTTAAAGCTAACTATAAAAAGATAAAGCCCATAGGAATGGTAGATTCACAATCTTGTTCTAGCAGTAATCGAGCCAGTATGGGTGGTATCGGCGATGAGAAAGAAGAAAAGGCGGAAATGGTTGATGGACCCCTTTTCTCCTAATAGCAAGATGTTCTGCTATCAAGGCTGAGAAACAAGAAACCCGTTTATCCTTGTCCTTGTTGATTTGCTTGATCAGCCCTGGGTCGCTTTCACATCTATGCACACATGATATATGTCGCCAGGTGAGACCCGAACTTTGTCGCACTAAAAGTCTGATGCGATCTACACCTGCTTTGGTTCTTAGCTAAAGGAGGAGGGTCTTTTTTCTTGCTCGGTTGAAAGGTAGGAACATCTTTGGCCTTTGCTTTCTTTGCCTCAACTGCGTCATCCAGGATGTGGGCGGCATCCTTGATTTCTAAGGGGGGCTTAGTTTCCTTACCCTTGCTTTTATCCTCGGCCACCTCATTCCCTAGGCATTGATCACGATCTTGGCAAGGTCCTTAGGAATGCCTGAAGGGTTGAGAACTTGAGATTCCTACAGAACTCAAGGATCTGTAAATGAGAAAGAATGATTTCCCCAGGGTGCTTTATATAGAAGGCGAAACCTAGTGGAAATTAATTTGCACGAGATTTAAAGAAAGAGTTACAAGCGAAATAAATCCCGCTCAATTTCCAAAGAAATCCTCAATCGTTGGATCTGCGTCACTTCATAAAGATATTAATGAGGGCCCGCCTCGTATACCGAAGCGCTAGGAACGTGCCTTGGACAAGTGAAGAGGGCACTGACAGAGAACAAGACTTGACAAGCCATGACAAAGACCCGAAGACATCAAAATCCTCTTTTTTCGTCCGAGGAGCCGGACAACAGGATTTTGAGGGGCTATTGTGGGGCCGAAGAATTTGGCAACCGTGGCCCACTTTATACTAAGCCCAAGGCCCACACCGAGGAGAAAGAAGTGGCCGAGAACGAAAGAAGCAAGTCCAAAGTGCCCTGAAATGTCGTTGAGGATGATCTTGTCCTCGACCAACCGAGATCACAGAAAGGAAGAGTGATCGTCCTCNAAATAATTATTTTTACATCCCAAAAAGCAGTGCATACACTTCAAGTCTTCAACCCACATTCAAAATAATATAATTCAACAAAAATATAACATTCATCTAGAAATAAGTTCTTTACACTCCAAAAGAAGTGCATACACTTCAACCCAAATTCAAAATAACAAAGTTTCACAAAATAAAATAACATAGTTCAACAAAAATATAATATTCTTGGAAGTCGCCAAATGCTAAGTATCAATATTGAAAGAATTTGAGCAAACAGTAGACTAATCCTGATTATGACCACGATTATCATCCATAGATTCTTTGTTGATGTCCAAATTTATAACATCTTCCACAAGCTCATCCAATTTCATTTGTGTAAGTTCTATGCCACAAAAAAAAAAAAAGTATTAGTAGTTCTAAGATCTGTAAAGTTTCACTTTCTAATTATATCCCTTGTAAATTTTTGTAATTACTCACTTTTCTTTTTAAATTTAAAATATATGTTGGATATAAAAGGTATTTGACAAATCTAAAATAAAATAAATATTTATTTGTTATATGAGTTAAACGGGTTGTGTTAAGTGGGTCACTTCGGGTTAACACAAATAAATTGGCGTGTTAAACGTGTCTATTGCGGGTTACGCAGGTTGACCAATTTATGACCTGTTTCTTATCGTGTCGCTTTCAGGTCAACCCATTTATGACCCAAACCTATTAAGGCCCAACCCTAACCCGAAAAAACCCATGTCGTGTTCGCGGGTTGGGTCGAACATTGACACCCCTAATTTGGATGGAGATAGAAAGAAATCCTAAGTTGCAAAAATTTAATATTTAGGGAACTGAATTGAAAAAAAAAAGAAAAAGAAAAAAAAAAAGAGTTAAAGTACTAAAATTAATTTTAGTAAAACATAAATGATGAATTTTACTTTTTATCCTATTTTTTTATATGGTTGCATTAGTTGATTATTTGAATAGTTGCTAGATATATATGCAGTATTTTATTGTCTCACTTGTTTGAATTCATCATTTATGAAAAATTCACATTTGAAAATAGTTAATTTAGAAAATTTTAGTTTTTTTTTTAAAAAATATATTTTTTATTAAATTTTTTGGAGTTTTAAATTAAAGAAAATGAAAAAGAAAAAAGAAAAAAAAGAAAAAAAAAAAAAAGAAAAACCAAAGTTAAAGGAGTGATTTGGATGGAGATAGAAAGAAATCCTAAGTTGAACAAGTTTAATATTTAGAGCACTGAATTGAACAAAAAAAAAATAAAAGTTAAAGGACTAAAATTAATTTTAGTAATGACAAAGTTTAGTTACAAAATCGATTGTAGTCTTAGGCTATAAACTCACTCAATATTTTTTTATTAGAAGTGAATTTTAACAAATTCACCATTGAATTACATCTTCTTCTTCTATCCTTCATGTTCGCAAAATTTCAAGAAAATTAAAGATCAATAGCTATGTCATCAATAAATTTTAAATTGCAAGTTTTTGTAATTTAAAATTATGTATAAAATATAAAATTATAGATTATATAGTAAATGATATCCGATTGATACAAAAATTGACATGTGCATTAAAAGCGTAAAGAACATGTAATTCAACGGTTAGATTTTCAAAATATGCAGTAATATTTATTTTATTAAGTAAGTTTGTAGTCTAAGGTTACAACCAATTTTGTAGCTAAACTTTGTCCTTTTAGTAAAACATAAATGATGAATTTTACTTTTTATCCTATATTTTTATATGGTTGCATTAGTTGATTATTTGAATAGTTGCTAGATATATATGCAGTATTTTATTGCTCTCACTTGTTTGTTAAGATCAAACAACTAGTTCAAGAATACGAAAACAATACAATTGAATAAAACAATACAATTGAATAACTCTCAATTGTTACAAAATGTTAATATTTTTTTTGTGGGGTTGAAGAGTTTGGCAACCGTGACCCACTTTATACTAAAACCAAAGCCCACGCCGAAGAGGAAGAAGTGGCCAAGGACGAAAGAAGCAAGTCCAAAGTGCCCTGAAACATCGCCGAGGACGATCTTGTCCTCGGCCAACCGAGATCGCAGAAGGGAAGAGTGGCATGCCATCAAAGGCAGCCTCCTAGAGCATCCCAAGGAAAAGGACAGGTATAATGGGTCAGCCATGGGAACACAGTAGAGGAGCAATTCAAGGAGAAACTGTCACCTCTGCATTAAATGCCTACAACTAACGTCCTGGCTATATTGATGAGAGAATGACCCCTGAACAATGCTACCTCAGTTACTGCAACTCACAAGACGCCAGAGAGAGTGTCTGATGGGATACGCATTCAAGTATAGGCTTGGATGATTAACAAGTGGAAGGCCAAGATCGTTTAAAGAGGACTATATAATAGGAGAAACCCATCGCACCTACTTTTGCGAGGGAACAATCTCACGGGATCACTACCAAAAGCTGTTCTCATTTCATCATATATTGTGACATTCGACATTAGAGATAATAGTTTTTCCGGCAATATCCCTGAAGAAATTTACAGACTTTCTGAATTAAGAGTACTTCTGTTGAGTGGCAACCAGTTTAGTGGTACGATTCCAAAGCAGCTCTGTTGGTTAAAGAAGATAGGCATAATGGATCTTTCAAGGAACTTTTTTTCTGGGACAATACCATATTGCTTTTACAACATAACCTTTGGGAAGCTAGCTGCTAGTGAATTAGTCTACGCAATGAACAGTTTTGGCTGGGTCCCTGGTTTTTCCCTCCCATATAAATCTCTTCTAAACAAGGATAGTCAAATTGAAGGGACAAATTTTGATTTCCATATACCAGTTGAGATTGAGTTTTTGACGAAATATAGGTCTAACTTGTACCATGGTCTCGTCCTTGATATGATGTCTACATTGGATTTGTCAGTCAACAAGTTAACGGGTGAAATCCCACCAGAGCTAGGACGGCTATCTTCAATTTTTGCATTGAACTTGTCTCACAATCAATTAAATGGTCCTATTCCAAAAACATTCTCAAATTTGACTCAGTTGGAAAGCTTAGACCTTTCTCACAACAATTTGAGTGGAGAAATTCCTTCAGTATTGACTGATCTGACGTTTCTAGCAGCTTTCACTGTGGCTTACAACAACTTATCAGGCAAAGTTCCAGACATGAAAAAACAATTTTCAACATTTGGAGAGAGCAGCTATGAAGGAAATTCATTTCTTTGCGGTGCACCACTAAAGAAAAGTTGCACCGATACTGATGAATCACCTCCATCATCACAAAAATCTTCAGAGGCAAATGACGGCAGATGGTATGAAGTTGATCTTCTAGCCTTCTTTACAAGTTTTTTGGTATCTTGCATTATTTTCTTTTTGGGTGTAGTCAGTGTTCTTTATATTAATCCTCATTGGCGGCAACGATGCTTCAACTTGGTTGAGGATCGTATGTACTGGTGATATTTTTTTGCTTTAAATACCCTAAAAGAGCTGTCAAGCCGTATGTGTCATTAGATGTACTCAATTTCTGTAGAAACCTTTTGTGGTATTATTGATAAATACCTATGTGTATGGGCATGTTTGGTTTTGAATAATTGTTATCATGCTCTGTTATGAAACAAGGAGCTCACTTGCAGTACTTTTTCACTCGTATTGTAATTCTTGTGACTAGCCAATGTCATGTGCGGGTCTGTTATAATTTCATTTTAAAATAATTTGTAGAGAAGTTTTTATATGGGCCATGTGAAATTTATTTTGTATATAATATCATTAAAAATTAGAAAAATTAGTTACAATTATATTATATGTCATGAGGGGAAAAAAACAAACAATGTAAAATGATAAGAATTATATGATTATTTCATTGATATATGAAGAATGTGAAATATGCCTTGAATGAATTAATAATTATTTGATTACCAATAGCCTGTGGCCTAAGGATTGCCTCCTCCATTGTTGGTTAAATTTCTATGGTTTGAATTCGTCCACCTTTAACCTTAGCAAAAAATAATTATTATTTAATTATCATTTAACTTAAGCACAAATATATCACAATTGGATAGGACTAGGAGTAAGATCAGATAATAAATTTTCCTGAAAATTTAAATTATTCTTGTTTAGAAAAATAAATGTTTGACTCTATTGTTTTTGGAAAAATTGAAATTTAAAAAAAGGTTAATTTTCCATACAATTTCTCCAGGGGGGGTCAAGTTAGGTTTTTTAGACCCCTTGATTTTACAACAAAATTATCAACTTCAAATAATTAATTCGTTATGAATTAATAAGTGGAAAATAATCTCTAAAAAAAAAGCCTTTTTTTCTTGTTGACCAAAGATAGTTTTCCTTTGACTTATTTTTTCTGATGCTGCCAAATACTAGAAAATACAGAAAACTATCTTTACACAAAGTTTTCCATTGAAACAAACAAAATGCTAGATTCAAAGATTAATTTCTAGGTTAATTGCCACAGATTAAATATGTCACCAATAAAGCAATAAAATAGTAAATTCAATAAAAAAATAACATAAGACAACAATAGGGTGACCCAACAAAACCTATGAAACATATCGTTTCATAGTAATAATCTGGAGGGATTTAACTTATCAATTCCAAGGTAAACTGACCCACTAGAACAGAATTGAAGTTTATACACTAGACTTAATCCTAAATCTTCCTTTTTAAAAAAAGACTTAACCCTAAAACTCTCCGTTTGTGACTTTGAGGTTTGGACAAGCAACTTTAATCTGCACTATGACAATAGTGTTGATTGTTAGTGGAGGCTCAGATCAACTCTCTAAAAAACTTAGGGTTTCGATCTCTCTAACCTCTTTATAAGTCATGTTTAATGGGCCTTTATATAGACTTTTCATTAAGGTTACAAAAACTGAAAAACCCACATGTACAGTCAACCAAATAAATCACATCAAACTTTAAAAAATTGAATTTGCAATTCTTGATGATAGGCCAAAAACGTATTGACCCCTTAGGTAAATTAACCAATTAATTAGCCAAGTAAATTAACTAAGTCAATTTAAAATGCAATACGCGTGGTAGCACAAATAAATCACTAATTAAGTTAAATGCAACTGAAAATAAATTTGACACAAGTGATTTGTTTACGAATGGGGAAAACTAACGAAGCAAAACCCCACTAGGTGAATTTAAGGTCACCACTCCTGAGAATCCACTATTATCAAAATAAGCGATTACAAGTAAAGGAGTCTTAGTACCTTATACCAACCTATAGTTGAACCCCTACTCCAATACACAATTGGACTTGTAATGTAGTGACAATCTCTCATTTCAATGTACGGCTCCAAGTACGTGACTAATCAATCGATGCATGGATCCCAGTACGTGATTAACACACTAACTTGAGAAGGATGTTGGCTGCAAAGTTCTTCAGTTCATCCACACGATGAAGATCAAGAAACTCTTTAGTTACAAAACCCTACAGTGTACAAACATAACAACTTCGTCAAAAGAAAGATGAACTAGGGCAGATTATCTTCGGTCACAAAATGCATGTAACAACAAGTGCAACAACCTTACGACGGCCCTTAAAATAATCCTTATATATGTCTAGGGTTGTGAGAAAAGAAACCCTACATAAATAGCTTGGATATATGTGAAAAACAGATCTGGAAATCTGAATTTCTTAATTCTCGATAAATATAGCTGTCGAGCTATCTGTCGAGTTTCAAATATTAAATCTCGATAGATACATCTGTTGAGCAATCTGTCGAGTTTTAATGAACAACACTTCTTCACTTGATTCTTGGACAAATTTGCATGGCTTCAATACTTGGACTTGAACTCTTGTTCCTTGAAGTATTAAACACGTCCTAGATCTATCCAATTACAAGTAAAGTGCGTTTTGTCAAAGGATTAGCCAATTCTAAATGACATATGTTCATAACAAGTTCCACATATATCCTAACAATCTCCCCCTTTGGCAATCCATGACAAAACCACAACAAACAAATGAAATATGAGAGAAGTCATAAAACACTAAACTCATAATCACTTGTTGAATACAATAAAATCTAATCCTAACACAAACTCTTGAAAAATTTTGCAAGAAGAGAGTTCATGGCATGATAGATTTTGACAACCTGTCTTTTTGAAACACTTTAAACAAAACTCATCAAGGCATTTTAGTGTGAAACAGAAATAAAAGATTGCATACATAATAAGAAACATGTATATAAAGAGATAAAAGAAACAACACATGGAGAGATAGGTGAAAAGGATAACAACATTATCAAATATATATATCAAAGATAAATACAATGTTTGCTATCACTAAGTGGTCACAAGATCGATGTACAAAAAGATAATGTATCTAAAAAGAAAGAAAAGAAAAGATAAATAAGTCCTCACTACATCCTTTAAAAAATGTAAAACACTCTCCCTAACAAAAAGGTCCTATGCTAACTCTCCCCCTAAGTGCATGACTACTCTCATACACAAAACTCCTCCCCCTTTTTGTCGTGAATGACAAAGGGCAAGTCATTAAGAAACAATCATCTCCTTATCACCGGAAGAACTAGCATCCTCATCCTTATCATCACCGTAGCCATCATCATCGTCCTTGTCCTCTGAAGCTTGTGGAGATGGAAAGGGAGAAGCAATGAAGCCACAAAGGGGAGACTGACGTCGTGCAATATGACCCACACGGGTGGTCACCTGACTCATCTCATTAGTGAGAGTGTCAAGGTGAGCATCCATGCGCTGAAGCTGCACCATAATTGCCTCGAGCGTCACACCACCCACGGAAGAAGAAGGAGCGGAGGTGGATGGAGTGGAATGGGTTGGAGGAGTCGCCGTCTCGATCTGTGGTTACTTCAGTTGAAGCTGGGCCTCACTCCGTCGAACAGTCACCGCGCTAATCGCACGCATGATGGTGAAATGAAGAGACTTGAGATAAGAGACAGAGTAGTGGCGAATGATCCTCGTGATAGCAGAAGGAAAGATAAACTTATCATGGGTCGCCGTATCCTTATAGATATCTATAAGGGAGAGTATGAAGTGAGAGGGAAAGTCAATAGTAAGGTCCTCGATGAAGGACAACAAAAGGCAAGCACGAGGCTCAATAATAGAATTATAGTGAGACAAGGGATGTTATACAAATGTCATCACTATATTCAGGAATCTTGAACCTTTTGCAAAGCCCGAGCATGAGGTGTTTTAACGGTCACCCCATGAAAAAGGTGTCTCACAAAAGAGAGACAGAAGTTCGTCTTTAGACACAATCTTTAGAAGAGGACATTCGGGGTAATCGGGATGCGATTCCCTTGGAACATGTAGCACATTGGAGATAAGCTCCAGAGTAACTACTATACAAGTACCTTGAACAGAAGTAATGAATCAAGGTATAGAATAATCAAAACCGTGTATATTGGAGTAAAACTTCTGTATGATCACAGAGGACAACTCACGAGTATCTCACAAAGAGATTCCCAACCCCGCTCATTTATGACAGTCGGAAGAGTAGTATCGGAGAAGTCTGATAGGACAACATGGCGTTTCGAATGAATGCCACATTTGGAGAAGTTCTCCAAGAAGTCCTGACGGGCTTTCCCATCATGGAACCTAACATGGAGAGGTGTGGAATCAGAAGAAGATGCCTCGAAACAAAGAGGGCTCCGGGACGGAGTAGTTTTGCGCTTGGGTGCCATGCGTAGACTATTCAAGAGAGAAAGAAAGAGAAAGGGAAACAAACAGAAAAGCACCAATCAACAGAATGTACCAAAGAGGAAATGAAAGGAATGTATGCATGAATAATGCATGATCATGTGACGTGCAACAAAAATTTCATCATGGGCTCAGCCCAATCCAAACCTACCAACACACAAGGTTCCAACATATAAAATACACATCTAAATGCATGAACCATTGTGAAAATGCAAAAGAAATGCAATGCATGAGCATATAACATCATTTAAGTAAAACCCAACCCAAAAATTTCACAAAATACTCACCAATTTGTAAAAACCCCAAAAATTTTATCAAAAACCCAAAGCCTAGGTCTAAATGCATGAAATGCAGAAAGAATGAGAGAAAGAAAGATCATACCAGAGAAGAAATGACCACTCTAGGCCGAAATCCAAGTAGGTTAGAGATTTAACGAGAAAGGGCAAGTTTCTGTCGAGAGAGATCGAAGAAATGAGATCAGATGTCATGTTGGATCTATTTAAAGAAAACGTGTCTCGATGGATCGAGGATCTATCAAGATTCTATCGAACACTAATTCTCAATAGATGAATTCGTCGAGGTGCTGTTGAGAATCTGTCAACGGCAAAATGCCTCGATGGATCAAGAAGCTATCGAGAATCTATCGGCCAGACAGAAACTTTCTCGATGGATCGAGAATCTATCGAGAAGCTATCAAGACAAATTCTAGAAAGTTTCAATGGATCAAAGATGCGTTAAGATCTGTCAAGAAAAGAAGTCCAAGGGTCTCGATAGATAGCTATCTGTCGAGAAGCTGTCGAGCTTGATAAAAACAGTTTTTCAAAGAAGAAAAAAACATAGAAATGAATGTAATCAAGCAAGCTACTCAACCAAAGATTCAAACAACATTTTAAACTTTCAAAAACATCTCTCAACAAGAAAAATGTAAAGCATTTAGGAACCAAACACACACACACACTCTAAACAAGTCTAACCAATTTTATATTTCAAAAACAAGTTAAGACAGTTTAGTAAGCATACATTAACATATGTATTCCTTGTGATGGTCAAATCACATTGTACCTGCACATGTATCAAAAGTAGCAAAGAATTTTGCGTGTTGTTTGTGAAAGACATTGCAAGATTGCATAAGTGTCTCATGTTATGACGATTTGAGATATTAAAAAATTAATTTAACTCACACACAATCGTAACTGCTTGATGAAGACTATCACCTTCAAGGTACATTCTATAACTCCCACATCTCCTAGAAACACACTAGCAACCATATTTAAAAGCATTTTGATTCTTTTTGCTTTTGATTTTTTTTGCATATTTTTTTTTTCTTTTTGAGTATATCATACATGGCCATATAATAGAGAGAGAGAGAGAGAGAGAGAGAGAAGAAACATCAAAATTTTGCTATACCGAAGCACACAGATGTTATTCATGATTGGCAGACTTCAGTGGTGAGATGGTTATTTATGCCTTTCTCTTAGGATTTTTCAGTAATTTCCGTCAAAAAGAGTGATATGAGTCTTAAGTATAAGAGATGATTTAATCATACTCGTCACAAATACAAGCTACAAAGCTCACTTGCTTAGTTGTGCATTGAGATGCTCATCTAAGCTACAGAAGATACAAAGTTTAGAAAACTTTGTTTCAATGGCCATCAAAGGTACACAAATACCAACGTACACAAAATACACACTGTTTTTGTATTTTTCTGATTTTTCAATTTTTTTTTTATGAAAACAAAATAAAGCAAAACTAAAAACAAACAAACAAAAACATGTTTAACAAAGCATAGCATAAAACTATATGCAAATGCATGAGGAAGGAGGAGAAGGAGAAGAGATCAATCCAGAGAGATAACACCAATGTTTTGGCGAAAGAATTCAAATCGTTTACTATCAAGAGATTTGGTGAACAAATCAACCTTCTAATCATCAGTGTGAATGAATTCAAAAGTGAGGGTACCATCTTTGACAAGCTCCCAAATGAAGTGGTGTCGAATCTCTATATGTTTTGTTCGAGAATGTTGAATAGGATTCTTAGAGATGTTAATGGCATTGGTATTGTCACAATATATGGTAAAATGTTCTTGACAGATACCATAATCAAGGAGGAGTTTTTGCATCCACAGAAGTTGGGTGCAGCAGCTACCGGCAGCGATGTATTCAGCCTTTACAATGGATAATGAGATGAAATTCTGCTTTTTGCTCATCCAAGAGACAAGATTATTACCCACATAAAAACAACCCCCGAAGTACTCTTTCTATCATCAGCATTCCTAGCCCAGTCTGCATCAGAATACCCAGTTAAGACATCATTGGTGTCCTTGCTATACCACACACCAAAATCGGCAGTGGTTTTGACATACTTTATGATTCTTTTCAAAGCAATCATATGAGACTCTTTGGGATTAACCTAATATCTAGCACACACTCCCATACTGTAACTAATGTCAGGTCTACTAGCAGTAAGGTAAAGAAGACTACCTATCATGCTTCTATATAAAAAAGAATCAACACTTTTTCCCAACAAATCAACAGTGAGTTTAACATTTGGGCTCACAGGGTTCTAACAGAACTAGTAGAATCCAAACCAAATTTTTTCACAAGATTTTTAGCATATTTAGATTGAGATATGAATATACCTGACTTGTTGACGGATCTACAACCCAAGGAAGTGATTCAACTCTCCAATCATGCTTATCTCGAACTCGGCTTGCATGAGTTTGGAGAAATTATGAGCAAGTTCATCTTTTGTAGACCCAAAGATGATATTATCAACATAGACTTGGGTAACTATCAACTCGCCATCTTCCCTCTTGATGAAGAGTGTTTGATCAATTTTTCCTCTTATGAAACTATGTGAGACTAAGTATTGTGTAAGCCGATCATATCGAGCTCTGGGTGTTTGCTTTAATCCATAGAGTGCCTTCTTGAAGTACAACACATGATCCGGAAGGTGTGGATCAATGAATCCATTAGGTTGAGCCACATAGACATATTCTTTAAGGAATTCGTTCAAGAATGCAGTCTTTACATCCATTTGGTAAAGCTCGAACTTCAAGTGACACGCTAAGGCCAGGAGAATCCTGATGGATTCCATATGAGCTACATGAGCAAATGTCTCATCATAGTCTACTCTTTCCATTTGGAAGTATCCTTAAGCCATAAGACGAGTCTTGTTGCAGATCACATTTCCCTGCTTATCAGTCTTATTACGGAATATCCACTTTGTGCCAATGATGTGCTCACCTTCCGGTCTAGGTACTAAGGTCCAGACATCATTCCTTTGAAACTGAAGCAGTTCATCATGCATTGCCTCAACCTAGCTTTCATCATGGAGAGATTCCTTAACCTTGGTGGGTTCAACCTGCGACAAATAGCAAGAATAAGACACAAAGTTAGCAACACATTTATCAATTGTACGCTTCCTTAGTGTAAGTTCATTCATATTTCCCACAATGACTTTAGGGGGATGATTCAACTTGATCCTTGAGGAATGTCCTTTCTTTTCATGAGATTCAGAATCAAGTGAGGTAGGTATGTCTGTTGAACCTTTTACAACACTTGGAGTACTTGGAGATACAGGCTCTTGATCAACAATTTCTTGAACACCCTTAGGCTCAGGAGGAAGAATTTCCATGGAGATCTCCTCACTAATTTTCTCAAAACCAGACTCTAAAACTTCATCGATAACAGCATTAACTGTTTCCATCACTTCCTTAGTTCTCTTGTTGTACCCGATAAGCCTTACTACTAAAGGAGTATCCCAAAAATACTCCTTCATCACTTCGAAAATCAAATTTTCTCACATTCTCTCTATCCTTAAGAATGAAACAAGTATTTCCAAAGATCCTGAAATACTTTACATTTGGTTTTCTTCCCTTTCATAACTCATAGGGAGTTTTCTTAGTATCGGGTTTGAAATACACCCTTTTAACTGTATGACACACAATGTTGACGGCTTCTCCCCACAAATTTCTAGCCACATCCTTGTTGTGCAACATGGCTCTAGCCATCTCCTGAATGACACTGTTCTTTCTTTCTACTACACCATTTTGCTGAAAAGTAATAGGAGCAGAGAATTCTTGAGATATACATGATCTAGTGCAAAAGGATTCCATGTATGAGTTCTTGAATTCTTTACTATGATCACTTCGAATTCAATCAATCTTCAAGCTCTTCTCATTTTGTAATCTTGTACACAAGGCTTCAATGTGCTCAGGAGCATCTGACTTGGATCTTAGAAGAATGACCTAAGTATACCTAGTGAAGTCATCTACCACAACCATGATGTATCTCTTTCCTCCAAGAGACTTGGTTCTAATTGAACCCACGAGATCTAGATGTAGTAGCTCCAAAGGTCTAGATGTAGCTGTTGTTTGAGTGTCTGGATGTTTAGCTTTTGTCTGTTTACCAAATTGACACGGTCCACGCACAACATTGTTCACTCTATTGAGCTTTTGTATCCCCAAAACTGATTCATACTTAGATACAGTTGAAAGATGTTTGTAACTAGCATGTCCCATCCTTTGGTGCCATAGATCTTCATTTGACAAACAAATGCTATTGCACATAATATCAGCATTAGGTACCAATTCATAACAGTTATCTAGAATGCGTACACCGTTGATGAGTTTCTTCCCAAACACATTCAACACAAGGCATTTCCCTTTTGAGAACAGCACCATAAAGTCTTAATCACATATCTGACTTATGCTCAACAAGTTCACTTTCAGACCTTCTATATATAGCACATTTGCAATGTCTAGCGGTCCAGGTAGAGAGATGGTTCCCCTTCCTTTAATCTGTGCTTTGCTCCCATCACCAAAAGTGACATTACCACCTTTCTTAGACTCGAAAACCTTAAAGAGAGAACGGTCTGTAGTCATGTGTCTTGAGCAACCACTGTCAAGGTACCACAAACATATGTCCATTACCTTAAATGTGTACTTCATCATGAAGCACACCTCATGCTTAGATGACAAATCAGTAGGAATGGTGTTTTCTCTCATCTGCTATTTATGAACAAAGATTTAACTTTTACTCTTCTCAGACGAACTCTTCTACACATTTTCATTCTGAGACAGTTTAGTTTCTTCTTTGTCATGCTAAGATCTTTTCTAATAATCATCATGATAGATTTCAAATAACTTTAAGACTTGCATTTTCTAAGGCACTCAATCAAGTAGAGATTAGAAAAACAAGATGTATTTGAAACAAAAGATCTTTTCATGCCGGTTGCAGCCATGACAACAGGGGTCAATGGATCACATAGGAAAGATTAACCCTAATCAGGATATGTCTACTTTGATACCACTTGATAGGCCAAGAATGTATTGATCTCTTAGGTAAATTAATCAATTAATTAGCCAAGTAAATTATTTAAGTCAATTTAACATGCAATATGCGTGGTAGCACAAACAAATTAGCAACTAAGTTAAATGCAGCGGAAAATAAATTTGACACAAGTGATTTGTTTACGGATGAGGAAAACCACCGACGCAAAACCCCATCGGGTGAATTTAAGGTCACCACTCCCGAGAATCCACTATTATCAAAACAAGCGGTTACAAGTAAAGGAATCCTAGTACCTTATACCAACCTACAGTTGAACCCTTACCCCAATACACAATTGGACTTGTAATGTAGTAGCAATCTCTCTTTTCAATGCACGACTCCAAGTACGTGACTAACCAATCGATGCACGGATCCTCGTACGTGACTATCACACCAACTTGAGAAGTATGTTGGCTGCAAAGTTCTTCAGTTCATCTAAACGATGAAGATCAAGAAGCTCCTTCGTTACAAAATCCTACAGCGTACAAACGCAGCAGCTTCTTCAAGAGAAAAATGAACTTGGGTAGATTGTCTTTGGTCACAATATGCATGTAACAACAAGTGCAACAACCTTACGACGGCCCCTTAAAATAATCCTTATATATGTCTAGGGTTGTGAGAAAAGAAACTCTACACAAATAGCTTGGATATGCATGAAAAACAAATCTAGAAATCTGAATTTCGTAATTCTCGATTAGATGTAGCTGTCGAGCTATTTGTCGAGTTTCAAATATTAAATCTCGATAGATACATCTGACAAGCTATCTGTCGAGTTTTAACGAACAAAACTTCTTCACTTGATTCTTGGACAGATTTGCATGGCTTTAATACTTGGACTTGGACTCTTGTTCCTTGAAGTATGAAACACATCCTAGATCTACCCAATTACAAGTAAAGTGTGTTTTGTCAAAGGATTAGTCAATTCTAAATGACATATGTTCATAACAAGTTCTACATATGTCCTAACACTTGATCAAATGAACTTCGAATCAAACAGGGGTCGAACTCTTCTCTTGATCGATTGAACTTGCAATCAAACTTACAAAAACTCAGTTTTCTTCCACAAATAACTTTCATTTTGGACTCATAATTTTACATTAAGAACTTAACAAAACTCAATCTTTTTATCATTAGTTATTGAAGAGGGAAAAATGAGAGACGACGGATCCATCTCAATAAACTTAACGATGCTAGGGTTGTGGGCTAATAGTGGATGGGCCCAATGTGTACAGACACAAGGTAGACGGATAGAAAGGCCACGTGGCATCCACTTGATTTTAAAGTAATCTCCAAGTAACCCCAAATGGAAACAACTTGCATCTCACGATTAACCCTGGTCTACAAAATCCCAATGAGAATAGAGTTCCAAGGTGAGGAGGATTCTTGAAGATACTCACATTAATGAGGATCTTCTTTATAAGGAAAAGGATTTGCTACGCAAGAAACGGAGGTCGGTTCTACAATACTATAAAAACCTAATGACCCTCTGGAAAAAGGTACGCATAATTTACCCCAGCTTTGACACTCTAGAATTGTGTAAAAAGTTCTAACTTGACCTTCGGAGGATACTTGGCCGGCACCGCACCGGTGCTCTCTGTTAGGTCTTCTCTCTTTTTATTGTGCAGGAATTGTTTCGAGCGTGTGAGGATCGTGTGGCATACTGGTTATTTCACGACATCATCAATTACCAACACCTAATCCGTTGGACCTAACATGTCATACTCGTATCTTAGATTTTCTTGTATAGTTTTAGAAAAGATAGCACTATTTTTCATGTATTGAATAATTGAATAGCCAATGTTTTCAGTGCAACTAAAGACCAAAAATTGGTGAAAATATTTTCTAAAAATATTTTTAATGGAAACAAACACAAATGTACGGTAAAAAGGGATGATTGGATAAAATAATTAAAAAATTCTTTGTCAAAATTTCAGAGTGCTTAACCTTGTAGGGATATGGATCCTCTCTGTTTCAAAGAGAAATGGAGAGTATCAATTTCATGGACAAGATCTATTTAAAATAGATCTAAGGTGTAAAATGTGTCACCTTAATTAAATCTTATTACTCAACTCACTAAAATGACTGTGGTTTTTCCTATAAAAATAAAAATAAAATAACTGCAGTTTAACACATTACAGGTTAATGTTGTTTTACATAAAAACACGAAACATTAGCATTATCGTTAAGTTCTGTTTTTTTCGCTGAAAGCTATTAGGTATGATGGTGTTGTAGCCGTTGGAGTTGCTGGTAGTGGCAGTGGTGGACTTTTGCGGCAATGGTCTCATCCTCTGAAAGCCAACCACCATGACCGCAACCGCCAACCTCTTCAATCATGATGCCTTTGTCGGCAGTGGACTCGCGTTTTTCTTTCTTTTCCTTTTCCTCTGGGCCTTTAGCAGAAAACTTCACAGTTTTTTTTTTTTTTGGGCAAATTACAATTTAACCACTTATGGTTTGGATGAAATTTAAGTTATCTATCTGTGGTTTGAAATTTGACACTTTACCCACTTGAGGTTAGCTTAGTTAGGGCTCTACCTATCTTTGTTAAAAACATGACTAGATATGTAATTTTGCTCCACTTTAATGTATCTTTCCTCCAAAAACACCCAAAAAAAAAAAAACATAAAAATACAAGTTAAATAAGAATAAAAAATCCAGCGAAACAATTGTATCATGGGATTTCAAACCACATGTAGGTAACTTAAATTTCGGTTAAAGTGAAAACTGAATCTGAAAACTTTTTGCTGAAAGTACTGTAAATAAAGGTAAAAGTTAGCTAAAATAGTATAGTGAGACCCTTAAATAGTACCAAAAAGTGTATTGAGACCCATGAATAGTAGCAAAAATAAGCTGAATAGTAAAATAAGTTAGCTTTTTAATTTGGAGCCAAACACATACTAGGTGAATAAAATGTCAAATTTCAAATCACGGTAGTAGACAAACAACTTAAATTTGGGTCTCCCCGACCCTTGTTCATAAGTTCGAAAGTTGTAATTGCCATATTTTTTTTTTTTTAAGAAAACTAACCAACGTTAACCTTTTGAGTTACAGATTTTAAAAGAGGTGGCGAAATTATAGTCCTTAGATATCTTTGAAATGAATCTCAGCCTTTAAAATGGACACTTCATTTCATTTTGAAATGGAGAAGATTCGAATCTAGCCTTGTAGTAGGTGATCGAAAAAGAGTGTTGACAGTTGACAAAGAAAAGAACTTTTGAAGCAACGATGAGCGAAGGTTTAAAGCTTTACACCAACAAACCCAAAAATGTAAGTTCAAATCATTTCTACGCTTTCCCAAAAAAAAAAAAACAACAATATTTTTTATGTTTTTGAGAAACAGTAACAAGGGATTCCAAAAGCAACTTCAGTGCTTTTGTTGTTTTTGCTTTCAGTATTTTGGTTTTAGTATCTGACTTTTGATTGATTGACTGCTTGCTTGTGGTCTTTCACAAACAACACAACTGAAACAATTTCAAGAACACCAAACAAAAACCCAACGAGTTTCTTAACCATCAGCAATGGTCACTCATGAGTCTTCAGCTTTGCCACCTCAGCCACCACCAAAAGAGTCATTTGCTCGGCGTTACAAGTTTCTCTGGCCTATGCTCATGGCTGTCAATCTTGCTATTGGAGGTCCCTTTCTTTTTCTTATTCTTCAGCTTTGTAATTCACTGTTTATCTTAATTTCCTATCTACAGTAATATATGTGAGTGTTTATTTCATATGCAAAGTGATTAAATTTATAAAAAGGTGTAATGGGTTTTAAGATTTCAGCTTCAAAGATTTGTTTTTTAAGCTTATCGGGTGCTTTTCATGATGTTATTGTTGATGGGTATTCTGTTGTTAGGATAGGGGGTTATGGTTTTAAATATCTCATTTTTGGAGGAATCCTTGATGGGAATGGAGGAATTTTGATTAAATGAGAATTGGTGTTCCATGGTTGGGCTTGTGTGGGATTTAAGATTCTCCTTAGTTGAGGAATTGTGTGATAAGATGTTGATTCTAGCCTCTGTGGATTTAGATCTTAATTGGTTATGTCATATGTGACATCTAATTACTAATATGCACTAAAGAGTCTAGAAACGCAAATGTGTAAAGAGTGGTGATAAGTATGGGGTTAATATACTATCCCTATTAGAGGGGAAATAAACATTTTATGTCTTGTGTGGGATTTATGATTCTCCTTTTCTTCTACCCAAGCACAGATGGGGTTTATAAAAAGCTTATTTCTGGTCTCCATAGATATCCTTGGCCAAATGGCAATGTCCCCACCAACCCTCCCCTTCCCAGTTAGTTGAAGTAGAGGCCAAAGTACAACTCAAATCCCATGTCTCTGTGTCAGTTGTTTATTTTTCTATTGATAAAAACCATTATTTCTCAACTTAAACTTTTAGTTCACTACAGGTTTCGATCCGCGCTCCTTATAAATGGATGCATATTCATTCATTTTGGAAATCCTGGAGTTTGTTATTGATTGAACTTCTTCTTGTTTTGTTAAAATGGGAGTAACCGCAACAGCTCCTGGCATTCTTTATTGTATTAGTACAGTCTTACGGTTTCCTAATCAGAGTAATGGTTTTGGCTATTTATCATGGAAAACAGCCAATGATCAAATAAAAGACTTGTTTGTCTATCATTCTAAGTATAATCATTACAAAAGGTGGGAGAAAAAGACACACACAGAATGCAATTCTTGCATAATTTTTAACTAGTAGTCTAAAGCTCTACTACTTGATATGATTAAAATCATACACCAGTAATTTTTGGCTTTATCCATGTCGATGGTGAGCAATATGTTGGATAGACAAAGTTAGTATCGGTTCCTTAGGGTGTGCATAGTATCTTGCATACTGTAACAATAAGTTGGATGGAGTCATTCAAATGGCTCATTAGGAACTTATAACAATATAGGTGAGTAGCAACATGTTCCATTTGCTCAAACTCACTTACCTGCTTAACTAATTGCTGAACAAATATTGATGACTTTATAAGTAGGGGTTAGGATGCCTACCAATCACCACTTTTCAACCCCACAAAAGTGTGATCTTTGTGCACCGGGTACAATCTTTTTAATATATAGGACCTACATTGGTGATCATTTTTAATAATTTGTTTGTCTCAGTTAGGTTTGATAAACAAAAAGTGGAGTATAAAAGAACACTTCAAGGGTGGTAAAACTGGTTTCGTCACATTGACATCGAAGTAGACTGAGCGGTCTCATAAAGGAAATATATTCTTTACATGTTATGGTCTATATAGTTTGAGAGGTATTTATATCTAGGTTTGTGGTCAAAGTTGGTCTTTTCCCCCTCTGTTTGTGTGTAATTTTTCTATATAAGTTGTTAGTCTTTTATTTTTTATTTTGGAGTAATTACATATAACCCACCTGTGGTTTGGGCGAAAATCACTTTGCCTACCTATGGTTTGAAAAGTATCACTTAACCTACCTATGGTATGCTCCATTTGTTTTCCGTAACCCACCTCTGTTAAAATCAAGGGTTAATAGGTATTTTTGCTCAAATTTTATGTCTCTCTCCTCCCAAAACAAAAAATAGAGCAAAAATGCAAGAGAAACAAGATCAAAAAGTGGTATTTTTCTCTCTCTCCATTCACACAAATTTTGAACATGAAGAACATACCCAACAAAAATAAAAAGCCTAAGCCCCATTGCCTCCCTCAACCCTTTGGCTAACTCCTCGAATTTAAAAAAAAAAAAAAAAAAAAAAAAAAAAAAAAAAAAAAAAAAAAAAAAAAAAAAAAAAAAAAAAAAAAAAAAAAAGAAAAAGAAGATTGGAAACCAAAAAGCATAACATAAACTACTACCAGCACCACCATCACCACCACCACCACCACCACTACCTTCACCTCTCCCACCAGAAGCTCCATAGCCATCTGACCCACCATCCGAAACCGAAGAAACTAGAAAATGATCAAAACCCAGTTGCCCAAATCGCATTTCAGAACGGCCCAAATTCTTAAACTCAGCTCCATGGCCAGAATTCAACGGGTGAGAGTAAGAGTGGCATGAAGAACAGGTACAAAACCCGCTAATTTGAACTGGGTTTGCGGGAATTTGAGTGGAATGCGAAATGGGTCTGCGAGAAAACCCCATGAAACTGTAAGAGAGTAGGGATTTGCAAGTGAGTGATGCTGGGTTTGGAACCATTTTTGTTTCTGTGAAGACTGAAGAAAAACAGGAGTTGTGGGAAAGTCTGTGTGACTGTGTGGTGGGTTTTGGGTTTTTTTTTTTTTTTTTTTTTTTACACATTGGTATAGGAGAGGAGTGTAGCTTTGGGTTGAGGGAGGCAATGGGGTTAGGATTTTTATTTTTTATTTTGGGTATGTTCTTCATGTTTAAAATTTGTGTGAATAGAGAGAGAGAGATAAATACCACTTTTTGATCTTGTTTCTCTTGCATTTTTGCTCTATTTTTTGTTTTGGGAGGAGAAAGACATAAAGTTTGAGCAAAAATACCTATTTACCCCTGATTTTAACAGAGGTAGGTTACGAAAAACAAGCAGAATATATCATAGGTGGATTAAGTGATACTTTTCAAACAACAAGTAGGCAAAGTGATTTTTGCCTAAACCACAGTTGGGTTATGTGTAATTACCCCTTTTAGTTTAGATAAGTTGTTAGTTTAAGCTTCTTTTAACACTATCTTGAAGCCAATCACAAAGTTGTCTCTAGGGCTCTAAATATGCTCCTTAAGAAGTTAAGAGTTTCTGTGAACTTTTGTAGCCTACCTCTTTGTGGAGACAAAGAAAAAAGATGAGCACATAGAAGAAGAAGGTGCAACTCCAGTTTCAATCTCCGTTGCTAAAACTGCTCCTATTGCTGAACAAACCTTATACTCACCATCTATCACAAAACCTGTGAAGTTGCTGTAGACACTCAATTTTGCACCCATGATTTAATCAAGGAGAATGACTTGAATGACCATCCATGTACCCAAAAAATCATTCTTGCATTACATGCATCAATTTGTTCTTGCATTACATGCATCAATTTGTTCTTGCATTACATGCATCAATTTGTCTTTGCATTACATGCATCAATTCATTCATTGCATATCATAAAAATGATCTTGAGGTTCTAACGATCGCAATGGTATGTCAGGTTTCCAAATCGGACCATTGGATCGAAAGATATCGCATGATCAAGTTTGCACGAACAACATGCATTGTGTCTAGGTAGAGTCGACCACACATGATTAATTTAAATTAATTCTGATTGGTTAAACAATTAAAATTAATTAAATAATTTTGTGATTTGTTGATAATTAGTGTCTAAAATAGGAATGCATGCATAGGAATAAAAGGGATGATTGGATAACAATAAAATTGTGGATCATTTGAACTTTATCAAGATTTATTTTAGGGTATTTATCTACAAGATAATTGTTCCTAAAAAGCCTAAATTATCTAGAAAAGAGATAATAAAAAAAATCATGGATGGAGGATGAAAACACGTCTAGGTGCAAGGACCGGATCAAAAAACCCTAGAAGGAGAGTCCAAACGGCACCCGAACACAAAAGAGTGTTCGGCATCCAAAAGCACCATTCGGCACTTTAAAAGTGCCAAATTGGCCTCTTTTGGGCTTTGGCCCAACGGCCTTCGAGTGACAATAAGGCACACCTTTTTCAATCTTTTTCGAGAAGGATGAGTCTCAATTCGTATTCTACACTTTGAGGCCATTTTTCAGAGTTTTCTATCCTCTATAAATAGAGACTAGGTCTCATAATTTAGCACCTTTTTTCTACGCTCTGAGACGCACACGTTTTGAGGCTCTCAAATTGCTGATACTTGCTGATCCTTTCTGAGATTTGTTGCTTAAATTAGTGTTTTTAGGTTTCAAAGATAACTGAATAAGTTTCTTTGAATCCTAAAACATCCTCTCAAGAACAAGAAGTGCTTATGCAAGAGGTTGTTTTCAATCACCCTTTCTTTTTTATGCTTGGTGAATGTTTTATCCATAATGTGAATGATTCTTCATTGTTTTGTTTAAAACATGATTGTTTTTTATGTGATTGTTATAATCTTTTACTTGAATGTCAATAATTTGCATGTGAACAATTTTTTTTCTTAAAATAAAAACAGATCTGTATCTTTCTTATATGTAGATCCGAGTTTTTCTTCAAACAAAAACGGATCTGCATCTTTATGAGATGTAGGTCTGAATTTTTCTCAAGATAAAAACTAATTTGTATCTTTCTTGGATACAGATCTGATTTTTCTTTAACATATGCAGATTTTTGAAATAAAGAGAGAGATTAAACATGATTGTGTTTGCTTTTATTTATTTAATTCATGATTGCATAAATTCATATTATGAGTGAAACTCTCTTCTTAAAAGAAAAATCCTTTTCACTTTTTTTACATAAAAGAAAAACAGATTTGATTTTTCTGCTATTAAAAATCATGTTTTATTATTATAAAACAGATCTGATATTTTACAAACCAAAAACACCATTTTTTTTTAATTCTTAAAAAACATATCTGATATTTTTCAAACCAAAAGACTTTATTTTGTGTAATAAAAACAAACCTTGATTTTTATCTCCAAAAACCACTTTCTTTATATACCACAAAGTAGATCTAATTTTTCCAAATCAAAATCAAATTTTTACCAACAAAAACAGATATGATTCTTTTCAAAAGAAGGGACTTCATTCATAAATAAATTTGTGTGATTTAACATTTTTTTTCACATGTTCAATATATCATTAATGACATGCATAAAATGATACATTGGTCATAAGAGTCTAAAAGACTAGACTTTGTCTGGGCGGAATGGGTGCCTAACACCTTTCCATTCTGTAACCTAGCCTCCGGATTTAGGTCTTTGGCTAAATAGATCTAGCCTTGTCTTTATTTATTTTGGGTAGAATGTAACTAGGACAAAAATCCATGTAATTATTTGGTAGTTTGTAACTAGGACCCAAAGCCATGTAATTTTTCAATTTTTCAAATATGTAATTTATTTTTCAATCAATGAATGGAACGTCATGTATTTGTATATATTTATTTATTTATTTTTTGTATAAAAAAATAAGTGGCAACTCCACACCACTTACACAAAAAGAGAGGTGCCTAAAAAGTACTCATATCTCTTTTTTGAGAGGCACCCCAATTTTGGTGGTCTCTCACAGTTGCGGAAACCAATTCCAGAGGATTAGTAGCGCGAACTTTTTAGGTGGATGTTGGAAGAGAAAAGGAAGATCAAACCAAAAGATCCTGAAGAAAAGAAGCACATTGATGAAAAGAAAGCCATTCTCAAACAATTTATTCGAGCAAAACCTATCCCTAATATCCAATTATTTAACACTTGTTTTCAAGTTTAGAGATTACTATAAATGAATATTTTCTTTCTTTTTATATGTTCAGTTTATTCTTATGTCAAATCTCTTTAAAGTTCTTTAAATCATTGTTGTTCAATGCAAGGAAAATGTTGATAACGGTCAGGAAAATGACTTCTTTCTCTTTTTCACGTAAAAATTATTGCATCATAAGATTTTCTATTTTAGGTGAGGACTCAAAGGGATCATGTTCATAGTGGGTGGGGTCACCACTTAAGCCCAAATCACTCAGATTGATGGCTAAGTCATCAACCTTCAACTAAAAGATAACAACTGAAAATGATAATAACAATAAGCTCTTTGCTTCATTGTTTTCAATGACCTTAGGATACAAATGCTGACCATTACCTTTATCAAATGGCCCAGCCAAGCCCATAGTTACTACTATTATGCTTATGTTGGTGGGCTGGACTCATTTAATTTACTATCCTCTTTCAAACCAGCTCATGGATGGTCTCACTCACATCAACCAGATCTAAAAGCCTTTTGAATCCTAGCTTAATGTAAAATACTAAAATGATGTAATATTAATAGCAGAGGTTATTTTTTTGTTCAAGAGATTCAAAGCCATTCATTATCCAAAATTCGACTATGCATATTTAATTAATGAATATTAATAAATTAAAAATTAAAAATCAAATTAAAGAATTTGTAATTTAATTAGAATTTGTTTAATATTGGATTGCTTTAACCCATGGGAGTCAAGAGTATTAGTTCTAAACTGATTAATTTAAACTTACATGGTTTAATTACTCAAAAAAAAAAAAAACTTCTGAGATTTTTTTTTTTTAGTAAACAGTAATACTTATTAGAACGTACACGAAAATAATAATACTAGTGTTTTAAACCAGGTTTATAATACATTATATAACTAGAATAAATGGTTTACTTTGCCCTTATTTCAAATTATGTTCTTCCAATAACTCAAAAAAAAAAAATCTTTCAATTTTTTTTTTTAATTTTGAGTTTTCATATATATCTTTCAAGAAAAGTTAAAATTAGATTTAAATTTTGCTTCTTCTTTTTCCCTTTCAATATCTCTTAAAAAATTCAACCTAAATATTTTCTTTTTGTGTAATAGTTACTAATTTATGCTATTAATATTTTATGTATAATATATGTTGACAGCAACAACGAAGTGGTTGTCTACCCTTGGGAAGATGTTGAGCATATTTTCTATGAAGGTAAGTTCAAAAATTTTGAGACCTGTACATAAATAGGACAGGTAGAACTAGGATTTTTTTTTTTTTCTCAAAAAAAAAACAGAACTAGGATTTTTTTTTTTTTGGGCTGAAATTTGATTCAGTAGTGTTAACACATACCTCTCACTATATTTTTTTTGTTTTTAGCTTGAACAAAGGAAACTATTCATGTTAGTTTCTTCACTATAATATTGCCTGTTAGAAAAAGGTTGAAGCCAAGGCCAGCAAATTCATCCCCTCTAGGCTCTAACCCCATTAGGCTTTCTGGAAAGAGCACCCCACTGTAATGTTCACATCAATCTTTTTTATTTATTTATTTTTTGTATGTGTTAAGCATGTTTTAATAAAGGTAAAAATACAAATAGTGAACTTAAGGAAAAAGTTCATCATATTGGGTGCTTTTGAAGCTGAGGGTGTAAATCGATAATTTTAGAACTATTAGATGACTAAAATTCTTTTCTTTTAAATACAAATACTATCTGGTTTATACAAGGATAATTATTCTCTTACATTTGTGCACATTACCCTTACACGTCACACATTTCATGCTTTTAAAATGTGAACATCAATAAAACAATGTGTGCATCGCATGAATGTTGTGCGCAGACATAATGGGCCATGGTGCCTTTTAACTTTTCAAAACTCCTTCCTCTCTCTTGTATTTTTTGTAAAAAAAGGATATATATATATATATATATTAATTTTGGACAAATTTAAATAATGCTCCTCTAGATTTTTACTATAAGCATGTAATTGAAGTGTATTATACATAATTTATTTATGTTTTTTTTTTATTAAATGGACCTGTAAATTTTTAGATATGTCAAGACTTACTTTTTAAAAAATATAAATACTTACTTGATGTAAATATTTTTGTTTACATGAGAAATTTTTATATGTTAAATAAAAATTAAAAATATTCTTCACGTATTAAAAATAAATAAAAATGTAATATATATAGCTTGGCTCCCTAAATTTTTTTATCTGTACATAATGTCTAATAAAACAATATTTTTTGCTTGTGATAAGAATAAAAAATAGTATTTTCTGCTCAAAAGCACTCAATATGATGAATGTGATTTTTTTTTTTTTTTTTTTGGGGATGAAAAGATGACAACTTTATTAAGAAGAAAATAATTCAATGCATTTTGACCAAAACTAACTCGATAAAAGCTGCAAGATAAATTCAGTACAACTTTTTTGATCAATGTGATTTGATCTAATATTTAGTTACAAAATTGGTTATAATCTAAGGGCATGTTTGGTAGACTGTAATAGGCGTTGTAATGTAATAGTTATTCCTATGATTTAATTATTCTTTAGTTTGGTTACGTTTTTATTATAAGGAATAGTCATTCCTTATGAATAACTATTCTTCAAAATGAGGAATAATTATTCATCTTTAAAAGATTGTATTAGCTATTCCTTAGTAAGTGCATTAATTTTAAAACTTAATATATTTCCAAATAAACAAACCTTCCATATACATCTAATAATTATAAAAATAAAAAATAAAAAATCATAAAAAATAACAAATATCTTTCTTAAATTTAAAAATAACAATTTTTAAGAAAATATAATTGTATGAGTAAGATATTTCCTAAAATAAATGTTAAGTTTCATTTTGATGTTATAACTCACAACCAAACTAATGAATATGTTTAGTTATTACATTATAACACATTCATGTCTGCGCACAACATTGGGAGGAATGAGAGGAAATGAAATTAAATTTAATGATTTTTTACTAAAACTCCCAAAATATCCCAAAATTGGTTTGTACACTGAATCAACACATTAACCAATTTTGTTGTAATCTCCCTTCAGTGTACCAAACGTACCCTAAGGCTCTGCTTGGGTGGAGGGAATGGAATGGAATAAAAAGAATAATTTTAGAATATTATTCTCTTCTCTTGTTTGAGAGTTTTAATAGAGGAAATAAAAAGTTTCATTCCCTTATTTGGGAGTTTAAGTGGGAGGAAATAGAATGAGTAGGAAGGAACACTTATTCCTCTCTATTCTCTTAAAATCTAAAATTTTCATTTCCCCCGAAATTGGGAGGAATGAGAGAAAATGAAATGAAATTTAATGATTTTTTACTAAAACTCCCAAAATATCCCTATATACTTAACCTTTTATTTTAAAATAGGGGTCTAATAGTAATATTGTCATAAAATTATTCAATTTCATTCCTTCCATGTTGCTCCTAAACAAGATTACTTACATTATATTCATTTTCATTCTTTTCCATTTCTTTATTTTAAAACATCCAAACAAGGTTACTTAATTCCATTTCATTTCATTCTTTTCCATTCTTTTCTCTTACTTAAATACATTCCATTCTATTCCATTTCATTCCCTTATGAACTCTCAAGCAGAGCCTAAGGCTACAATCTTAATATCTTTTTATCAGAGGTGAATTTTGACAAATTCACCATTAGATTACATCTTCTTCTTATATCCTCTATATTTGCAAAATTTCTAAAAGTTAAAGACCGATAATTATGTCATTAATAAATTTTTTAAATTGAAAGTTTTTGTAGTTTAAAATTATGCATAAAATATAAATTTATAGATCATATAGTAAATAATATTTGATTGACATAAAATTTGACATGTGCATTGTAAAGAAAATGTAATTCAACGATTAGAATTTTAAATATATAGTAAGGTTTATTTTATTGATTTGTAACTAAACTTTGTCATATTTTATGCTTGTAATGTACAATGAAACAATATATTCTACTCAATGAATGTAATTTGATCCAATCTAATTCAAGTTGAAGTTGAACATTGTCATCATTGTTCAAGGGCTTAGGTTTAAGTGTATGTTTGGTTTGTGCGTTTTGCGTCCACATCTGGACGCAAATGCGTTTCAGCTTTTTTTTTTTTTCTTTCTCAGCTGTGCCGTGATTGTTAACTTTGGTACCAAACTTATTGCACACCTCAGCAACTTGTCAGCACTTTAATCAACTTTTCAGCATTTAAAAATTATTTTAATAAACTTTTCAGTACCTTTTACACAATTTTTTAGCAACTTTTCAGCCATGGGACTCACAAATCTCATTTTTTAACAAGTTTTTTTTATTAAAAATAGATCATACGGTATTATTTATACATTTAAAAATTATTTTGTTACAATATTTTTAAATTTTCAGCTGTATCTAAACGGAGCCTAAGAGACCGTTTGGCTGGAGCGTTGGCGTTGCACGTTTACGTTTTCAGCCTTTATTTATTTATTTTTTTCACGCGTCCCCAGCTTTTCAGAGACAAAGTGTTACTGTAGCAACACTGTTTCTGCTACTGTTCATTGAACAGTAGCCGCAACATGTGACTTTTTCACCCAACTTTTACTGTTTACAGATCCATAATTTTCACTTTTCAATAACTTTTTCATTAAAAATGGGTCCTACGGTACTATTCACACATTTAAAAATTATTTTGCTACAGTATTTTTCAGTTTTCAGTTTCAGTTTTCAACTGTATCCAAACGGGCCCTAAGTCTTCGTAATTGAGTTTCAGATACATATTTATTTATAAAATATATATTTTTAATATTAAAAAAAAAAAAGTACCTTTCCTTAAACCTAAGTTTACAATTGTCGACATTGCCGCCTCCATTCGCTCAAAATTTTAGTGATTGAATTCAAAATTAAAAAACCTATGATGCGCTGAATTTGGGCCGTTGGATACCATAAACACACCGACGTTTACGGTCGTTCTTCGTCACCTCACTTGCCGCCTCCATCCTTTTTATAAAACATTCCAAACACCGTCACCAAAAAAACTCCTCACTATCTTTCTTTCCTTTCCCTTCACTATTATGTACGGATACCCTTCTGGTTTCCGTCCCCCCGCTGCCGCCGGCGGCAGCGTCGGCGGCTGGGGTTCTCAGCCGCTGCAGCAACAACCACAACAGCCGCCTCAACAACAACAGCAGCCTCTTCCTCCTCCTGCTCCGGTAGCTCTTTTAAATAATCCCAGTTTTGCCCTCCAAAACCCAAACTATTTCCTCCAAAACCCCCAAGCTGCCTTAGTTTTCCTTCAACAACATCAACAACAACAACAACTTCTACAACAACTACAGCAACAACAACAACAACAGCAACAACAACAGCAATTCCTTCTCCAAAACCAAAACCCTAACACCTTCCCAATCCAAAACCCTCCTCCTTCGAATAACCCTAACCTCCATATCCCCCCTCCCCAGAATCTGAATAATCAGAATCAGAATCAGCAGTTTTCCAATTCGAAACAAACCCACCCAATCGAAAAGGTCGACCGCCAAAACATCTCCCCTCCCCAGAATCCGAAGTTGCCCAATTCAAAGCAAACCCACTCAGTCGACAAGGTTGACCGCGCCGTCACGAAGGCGAGGCGCAATATAATCGCGGCCGGAGAGAACGTGACGGCGTGGCAAGTGTCTCAAGATGCGCTGCTCAACCTCAAGGTCGATTCCTGGTCCTCTCTCAACTTTCCAATGCAGAAAGTCCCCAGTCTTCACAGCCTTATGCTCCTCGAAGGGAAGGTACTATTATTATACTATTAATATTAGTCTTTTACTTCAATTTTATGTGTTGGTAAAAACAAAATTGATCCATAAAGTTGTTGTTTTTGTTGTTTGGTTTGATTAGATAAATGCATTTATCCATTGCTTTGTTGGGGTTCAAAGAATTACTTCGTTGTATGATTTGGAAGTGGCAATTTGTAAGAATGAGGGTGTAGATAGCTTCGAAAAGCTTGAATTGGGGCCATTGTTGCGACACCCGCTTGTGTTGCATTATTTTTCACTCAGTTCTGATATCACTGAAGTTTTTAAAATAACCGGCAAGGAGGTTTGTTCTTTACTTTGGAAGTTCATGGATAAGAAGAAGAAGAAGAGTAAGAATCATGATGACACTGTTCAAATTGAAGAGTTTTTGGATTTTGTTGCTAAGAAGCGTTCCGTTGCCAGCAAGGAGGAACTTTGCTTACGAATTCAAAGCTTGGGGATGCATATTTCTGTTATCCGGAAATCCATGAGCTTAGAGACTGCCACTTTAAAGAAGCCTCTAGATGGTGCTAAGATGAAATCCAAGAGGAGGCGTCCTCTTCTTTGGGCGTTGAAAAAGCAGCTTGATGAACGTTTCAGTTCTATTTCTCAGCGTGTCGAATCATTCTCCTCTGAACAGAAGGTTTTTTGTGGCAAGCACACTAGATTTGGTTCATCAGGCTCTGATGAAGGCGAAAATATTGATGATGAAGATTTTGGTTATGAAGACGAAAAGACTGAAGATGCTAACTTGCGATCACAGAATGTTGCAAGTTCTTCTGACCGAGTCAGTAGCTGTCCATACCCATCTGAAATTGAAGAGATGACACGGCTTGGGCTGAAAGGTGAAGTGTATGGGCACCTTGCTCCTGCTAGCCCAAGGCACAATGAGAGTTGTAGTGGATCGTCAAAAAAGAAAAGGAAATCTGAAAATCCAAGTTCCACCATGTCTGGACCCTCTGGATCATCTAAAAAGAAAAGAAAACCCGAAGATCTAGGCCGCAATGTGTCTAAGGTGGTGGTAGAACTAGATGTTCATACTGTAGATAATTCCAAGGAGATTGAGGAGGCTAACAATTGTAACGAAGCTGATCTTGCAATTGCTAATGACTCTATAAAGACATTCATTACAACCTGGAAGGAGGCGTGTCGGGATCATACTGTGCCTGAGGTATGTTAATTCTTGTTATAGATTATGATTCACACCTATCCACTGATTTAATTCTTTATCTGATGTTGAAATTTAATTTTGCTTTGTATGATTTATGTAAAGAATAAATGTAGAAATTCATTTATTTAAAATGATTTCACGATAGTTCTCAGGGTTTATAAATTTTAGAAATCTTCTTTCATAGTCTTAGAGATTTTTACCACTCAGTATCTCTTTTGTGATTTGGTTGGAATTCTAATGATTTTAATTGACAATGTAATAAATAAACTGTATTGCAAATCCTGCATATCTAATAGTGGGTCATTGATATATGAAGAATATATTTGACTGGAAATTAAAGGATTTGAGTTCATATCCTATTGGGACTAAAATTTTTAGTATGGCACATACCATCCCATTATATTCTATGGGTATTGAAGATGATATAGTGGCTCTTGGTTGTTTGGGGTTGCACATGTCTCTCTTTTCTTTTCTTAACTTGGAAAGGGGAAAACAAGAGAGGAGAAAGAACTTAAATTAAGTACATATTTCTATCCTGTTTTGAGGTTTGAGAGGGAGTGCACATTTTGGGTCTCCTACCTAGAGCATTTGGTGTGCAAAGGTTCCGCGGAAGGTAGCATGTTTTGGGTGGACAGTGGAATGTTTTTCCAAATTGTTGGAGTATATCGGTGACATAGTAAAATTCATATTTCTCTTGGCATTTTGCAGTGGCAATGGAACTGTTGTCTTTGGTGTTCTTAATCTGTGATGCACCATCTGATGCTTAGGACCCATGAGGAGGTTCTGGCATGCTGGAAAGAAAGACTTGTGTATCACGGGCATACTAAGGTTTGGAATGTTGTGCGTTTCTCCTTTATCTGGATGTTATGGTAATAGAAGAATAACCTCACCTCTGATTGAGTTGAGCATAATTTGAAATGGATTAAGTGTCCATTTGGGATTCCTTAAATTCATTGTGTGGATGCTAGCATGGGGAAGATTCTTACCTGTGATAACCTCATTAAGAGAGGCAACACTTTAGTAGGATGGTGTTGCATGTGCTGGTGTAGGTGGGAAATGGTGGACCACCTTTTTTGATTCATTGTGCGGTTGCATATAATTTGTGGAGTTTTGTTTTTAGATGCTTTGGGATCCTTTAGGTCCTACTGGGTAAGGTGATGGATGTCATGTTTGGTTGGAGGAATTGGGTGGGTAAGCATTCTTTGGCAATTTGGAATATGGTTCGTTTGTGTTTGATATGGACTATTTGGAGGAAACATAATTGGTGTACATTTGAAGATGTGTAGTGTACGGGCAGGGTCAGTTTCTATCAATCTTTTCTAGCTCTTTATTTGATTGGTCTCGAGCATGGGGCTTAACACATTGTGATTCTATTGTGTGATGTTTTTAGACTCATTATCTTCTTGTACATAATTTTATTTTGTAATTCTTTAGGCATCTTCATGTCCTTTGCTTATGAAGTAGTTTTTTTT